>NC_079400.1:18694906-18749461 GCF_029220125.1 Pseudoliparis swirei
TCACGGTAAACGCATCGATCGGGGAGCGCGCGAGGGTTTTGATAAAGTTAGCGGAAAGAACCACGTGAAACAACATCCGTTTTTCAAAATAAGATGTCGACAAATCATACACGAGCATATAAAAGTAAACAATGAATTGATTTTGTATCTTTATAGATTGTTTCTAAGATTTAGCTTAGATTACACTAAAATTAAAACATTTTTACTGTAGCAAGGTAGAGTTTATAAAAATAAAAGTCAGACTTGTATGTTAAAAAAGCACATTTCTGATTATTTGAAGTCCTGTAAATATATTTCCCCAAGAGTTCCAGGAAATGACTGATGCAGATGTGTTCAAGACATATCTGAATTCCCCTAGCCTGGCAATCAAACAATTCTAATGTATCAATTAGGACATTTTTCAAAGTAGAAGTCCTAAATGATTAAAGACATCTGTCATTTCTTTTTTGTTTGAGACATTCTAGATATGTTTTTCCTCAGAGTCCCAGGCAATGACTGATGCAGATGTGTTAAGGATGTCCCTGACTTCCATTACTCTGGCAATCAAACAATTTTACTGTCGCAATTAGGAGATTTTTAAAAGTAAATTTCCTAAATTTTTACAAGAAATCGGTGGAGAACCACTGCCCCAGACCAGTGGAGAACCATCTGTCTCAACTGTGACAAAGATTTTAACAAAGTTAATGTAATAATGTTTGTTTGATCTTTGATAAAGTAATGTGGGTTAAGATACATGTAATGAAATGGATTTATTTCATAATATTTAAAATACATTTGCATATATATTTATTAGGGCTGGGCAACGATTACAATTTTTAATCGCATGATTTCCCTGATTAATCACGATTAATCGCATTTGTATATGCAAAATCCAATAATTAATTCAAAAGTAGTGTATAGCGCACTTCTATATTAAATGTTCTGCCATATGAATGAAAGTGCCATAACATGTGTTGTCCCTGTTTGAGTGAGACACCAGAAAACACTTTCAGTGCAGTTAGTCAATTCCTAGAACTTGACACTTATTTTAAATGTTCTGCCATATGAACTAAAGTGCCATAAAATCTGTCAGGACATTGTCAAATGCACTGTTATGCAGAGACACTGTGACAGAGCGCTGGAGACTGAAGCAGGACATGATCAAGGCAGTCGCCTCGCAGCAGCGATCATCTCTGGTGCTCTATCTGCTCAGTGTGGTGACTTTATTTGTCACATTCCACTGCTGTGCAACTTCAGTAAAGTGTCCCGCGCACGTTTCAGCATCATGTCTCTCCTCTGTTTTCATCACAGTCAGGGCATGTGAATGCAGCGCCCACTTCTCATCAATATAATGCTCAGTCACTCCGAGGTCATTGTGGTTACCGAGTGATGTCCAGTAGGGTGACCAGATTTGAGTTTGTGAAAAAGAGGACACTCCGTCTCGGGGGGTGCTGAGATTAAACATCTCCCTTGTTCTGCCTGTTTTGTGATATACATGCCTAAAAGGTGTCTAATATTTCGAGACTGAAATAATATCGGTATTATAATTATTATAACTATGAGGATTTTTTAGTTGCCTATTTTGTGGAGCCCCCTCAGGACTTTGTGCCCTACGCACAGCGCGTAGTGTGCTATGGGAGCGGCGGCGATGGGAGTAGTGTACATGCCGCACAAACAACAATGAACTAGTGGAAGCGGCAAGGTGCTCAGTGTTGCAAGATTGGAGATGGTGAAGTATCGTACCAAAGGCTCAAAATGGTTGTATTTGGAGGATAATTATCGTGTATCTGGCAACCCTGAGATCGGTCGACCAATGACTGTTCTCTATACTGGGAGATACCATTTCCACAACTTGTAAGGGGTAAATACTAGTTTATGAAAACCCAGAGAAACACAAATATCCGACGAAGCAAAATCCCGGACGTTTTTGGAATCCTTGCCGGACGCATTTTGTAGGTCTCAAAAGCAGGACATGTCCGGGGAAAGAGGACGTCTGGTCACCCGATGTCCAGTCGTCCCCATGAGAGCAACAGCACGTTGTGAAGCTGTCGCTTTGCAGTCCTCTCCTTTCAGACAGCTCGTGTATTCTCCGTGTGACGTGTGTCTTGAGGGCGTCTCATACCTGCCGTCATTTGTTGAGATTCTCCATGTTTGTTAAACCGCGAATGACTTTCTTTTCCGATTCCGCAGCAGTCAGTAGCAGACTTTTACAAAATAAAAGCCTGTGAGCAACACGCTTTTACAATAATAAAATAAATAATAAAACCTCGTTAACGAGCGATAAAATAATTGTCGGCGTTAATTAATTCATGCGTTAACGCAAGATTAACGCGTTAACGTGCCCAGCCCTAATATTTATACATTTATATAAGTACACTTAAATAAACAATAAACAAATGCAAAGACAGTTATTTAACAATATATTCTGTAGTAGTTGGAATTATACCGTGTTACAGTTACAACCGGCCCTTTGAGGGCAGCCATGAGGCTGATGTGCCCACGGTGAAAATGAGTTTGACACCCCTGCTCTTGACCTTTCTTCAGCATTTGACACATTGAACCACCAGATCCTTATTTCCTCCCTTCATGACCTGGTATCTCAGGCACTGCACTCTCCCTCTTCCCATCCTACCTCAACGACCGCACTTACCAGGTAACTTGGAGAGGATCTGTGTCTGAACCTTGCCCTCTCACTACTGGGGTCCCTCAAGGCTCCGTCCTGGGTCCCCTCCCCTTCCTCTCACTACTGGGGTCCCTCAAGGCTCCCTCCTGTGTCCCTTCTTCCTCTCACTACTGGGGTCCCTCAAGGCTCTGTCCTGTGTCCCCCTCTTCCTCTCACTACTGGTGTCCCTCAAGGCTCTGTCCTGGGTCCCCTCCTCTTCTCTGTGTTCACTAATTCTCTCGGCTCTGTCATTTGCTCGCATGACATCAGGACAGCAGAAAGTCTCTACATCTTCCACCGAAAATTTAAAACACATCTTCTCCGACTATACCTTGAATAAAAATAGATTAGCATTTCAGTGGCACTTGAGTTGCACTATGGCATTACTTATATCAAAGCAAATCTCAAGGATTGCATTCTTTCATCTATGTAATATTTTAAAAATCAGGCACATCTTGTCTCAAAAAGATGCAGAAAAATTGGTTCACGCGTTCGTTACTTCGAGACTGGATTACTGCAACTCCTTATTATCAGGCTGCTCTAATAAGTCTCTTAGGTCCCTCCAGTTGATCCAGAATGCTGCAGCTCATGTTCTCACTCAAACTAAGAAAAGAGATCACATCACTCCTGCACTAGCTGCTCTGCACTGGCTCCCAGTAAAACCAAGAATCACTTTTAAAATTCTTCTTAACCTACAAAGCCTTGATTGGCTATGCACCATCATATCTTAAAGAGCTCGTAGTACCTTATTGCCCACTAGAGAGCTACGCTCACTAAATGCGGGACTACTTGTAGTTCCTAGAGTCTTAAAAGTAGAATGGGAGCCAGAGCCTTTAGTTATCAAGCTCCTCTTCTATGGAACCAGCTTCCACCTTCAGTCCTGGAGGCAGACTCAGTCACCTCGTTTAAGAGTCGACTTAAGACTTTCCTCTTTGACAGAGCTTATAGTTCGGGCTGAATCAGGTTCACCTGGTCCAGCCCCTTGATATGCTGCTATAGGCTGACAGCTGCTGGGGGACGTTTAGGATGCACTGAGCACCTATCTCCTCTCCTCTCTCCTTAGTGATGAATTTTCATCTCTCAATCACACATTACTAACTCTGCTTTCTCCCCGGAGTCCTTGTGACTTCACGTCTCATGGGGTCATCGGACCCTATGAGACGGCATAGATCCTATCTGCCTGATGGATCATTGAGGTCTGGGTCGTGGAATTCCTGCCACCAACTACGCCACTGTCCTGTTGAGACTCCGCCCACTCTTGAGACTCCTTCCACTCCTCCTCTCTACCTCCATCTGCCTGATGGATCATGGAGATCTCCATCGTGGAATATGCCTACTATGAACTATTCATACACTCTGTCATATTCATTATATTTATTTTCGAGTTTTTCCTGATCCGATGTGAGGTTTTGGGGCAGGGATGTCTATGTGTACAGATTGTAAAGCACTCCGAGACAAATTTGTGAAATTGGGCTATATAAATAAACTGAATTGAATATCATTACTTATGGAATTATTTATTGTATTATGGTATTACTTATGGTATTTTTGTAGTTTGACTTTCTTCATTCTTGTTCTGAGTTTGTAAGTCGATTTGGATAAAAGTGTCAGCTACATGATATGTAATGTTCTTTTTATTAAGAGGTCATGCTTCTCTCATACACAACTAATTCACAGATTTGTCAGTGATATACTTCTTATAACCGTTTAATATGAGATTAAAAAGATGTATAAATGTATGTTACTCTTTTCCACAGATGTCCAGCAGCTGTTGGTGGTTAAAGAAGAGGTTCCTTTTGAGCAGCAGGTCTGGAGCTCCAGTCCAGGTGCATAGTTAACGAGGAACAGGAGGACCCAGAGAACTCAGTGCCCCCCCACATTAAAGAGGAACAGGAGGACCAAGAGAACTCAGTGCCCCCCCACATTAAAGAGGACCAAGAGAACTCAGTGCCCCCCCACATTAAAGAGGAACAGGAGGACCAGAAGAACCCTGAGCCCCCCACCCCCCACATTAAAGAGGAACAGGATGACCAAGAGAACTCAGTGCCCTCCCACATTAAAGAGGAACAGGAGGACCAAGAGAACTCAGTGCCCCCACACATTAAGCAGGTACATGAGGAACTCTGGACCAGTCAGGAGGGAGAGCAGCTTCAAGGGCTGGAGGAGGCTGGTCTCAAGTGCTTATTCACTCCTGTGAAGCTGAAGAGGAAGCTCAGTCCTCTCCGCTTCATCAAAGACAAGCTGAATAGATGGAAATAGAAGCTGATGGAGATGATTGTGGAGGACCAGAACCAGCCAGGAACGCAGATCCAGATAGACCTCCAGATCCTGATGAAAAGACTGGAGACTCTTCAGAACCAGATACTGATGACTGTGTTACGATCTCAGACACTTAGGAAGTAGGACCCAATTGCACGACCCGGGAGACAGAGATAAAGTATTTGTAAGTACTTTATTTTTCGGTTCTGCAGTGAACAAAATGAAAGCGCTCACGTAGTGAGGGATCAAAAACTTTTCAAGAGCACAACATAACCCGACCTGATCATGGCAAAAGACCAGACGGACTGACAAGGAACACTGGGAGACAGGGGAATTTAAGCACATGGTAACAAGACACAGGTGGGACCAATCAGGGGCGGGGCTGACACTGATGAGCATAGGAGACAGGTGTGATGACAGGTGAAAACAATCAGGAAGCCTGGAATGAGAGAAAGCGAACATAAATGACATGAACCTCTCTTAGCATATCTGTCGGTGCACAACAGTACCCCCCCCTCTAGGGCCAACTCCTGATGGCCCAGGCTGATTGTAAAAGTCGTGGATAAGAGTCTTGTCTACGATAAATGAAGCAGCTATCCAGCTTCTAGCCTCAGGACCGTAACCTTCCAGTCTACCAGGAATTGCTTGCCCTCCCCTATTACGGACCTCCAGTAGCTTACGGACCTTGTAAACGTCACCCCTTCAAAGAACTGGGGCGGTGGAGGGGCTTGAGGCGGGAACAAGTGTGCTCTCACACACCGACTTGATTTTACTAACGTGAATCGTTGGGTGCACTCTCAAGGTCCTGGGGAGTTGCAAGCGTACCAGGCCGGGTTGATGACTCTGGACACTGGAAACGGACCCACAAATCTCGGAGCCAGTTTCTTTGAGGCGACATGGAGTGGTAAGTCTTTGGTAGAGAGCCAAACCTTTGGCCTGGACTGTAGGAGGAGCGACCCTGCGATGAACGTCCGCAACAGCCTTCATCCGAGCTGAACTGAGAAGAGACTGGCGAGCACCAGCCCAAACTCTGCGACAACGCCTGATCATGGCATGTGCCGATGGAACCATCACCTCTTCCTCGTTGTTAGGGAAAAGTGGAGGCTGGAAACCATTGACACAATGGAATGGAGAGAGACCTGTGGCCGCCGTAGGAAGGGTATTGTGGGCAACCTCGACCCATGTGAGGTGGTCACTCCAGGTGGTCTGGTTCCGGGTGGCGAGACAACGTGGCGTAGTCTCTAGTTCTTGGTTCAGACGCTCCGACTGTCCATTTGACTGAGGGTGATATCCTGATGACAGGCTGACGGTGGCACCTATGAGTCGACAAAACTCTTTCCAGAAGGCGGAAATGAATTGTGGACCCCTGTCGGAAACAATGCCATGGATCCTGAATACGTGATTCATCATGACCTCTGCGGTGACTTTGGCAGAGGGAAGCTTGGTCAATGGGATGAAGTGAGCCATCTTTGAAAATCGATCAACCACTGTTAGAACCGTAGTCTTGCCTCTGGATGAGGGAAATCCTGTCACAAAATCCATCGAAATGTGTGACCAAGGACGATGGGGAATCGGCAGCGGCTGGAGCAAGCCCATCTTAACTTGAGATGAGGTCTTATTACACGCACACACCGGACAAGCCGCTACATCCCCGGCCACATTTTTCTTCATGGATGGCCACCAGAAACGTTGTTGAATCCTGAACATTGTTCTTGCTACTCCCGGATGGCACGAAAGCACAGATGAGTGAGCCCAGTGGATGACCTTGGAGTGAAGAGCCTCAGGAACAAACAGCAGATTGTTGGGACACTCGCTAGGCGCTGGATTCATGACATTTGCCTCTTTAACGCCTGACTCCACTTGCCAGGAAAAGGCTCCGATCACCCGGTTAAGTGGAAGGATGGTCTTGGGCTCTAACGAGTTTAGTTCGGGATCGTAAAGACGAGACAAAGCATCGGGTTTTGATTCTGAGACCCGACGAAAAGAGAGTGTGAAGTTGAATCTACTAAAGAAAAGTGTCCACCTGGCCTGACGGGAGTTGAGACGCTTAGCCTTTCTTATATATTCTAGATTCTTGTGATCTGTCCAGACTAAAACGGTTGCTCTGCACCCTCTAGCCAGTGTCTCCATTCCTCGAGGGCAGCTTTTACAGCTAACAATTCCTTGTTTCCCACGTCATAATTCCGCTCTGCCGTTGTCAACTTCCGCGACAGGTAAGCACATGGATGCATCTTGTTGTCTTCTGCAGAACGTTGAGACAGTACTCCTCCAATTCCCTCATTGGAAGCATCCACCTCGACCATAAACTGGCGCTGGGGATCTGGAATGGTGAGTATGGGAGCTGAGGTGAATCTATCTCTGAGAAGTTTGAAAGCAAGATCCGCCTGGGGGGTCCACTTGAAGGGAACCTTAGGAGAAGTCAGAACATGCAGAGGAGCAGCAACAGAACTGAAATTCTAATAAACTTCCTATAGAAGTTAGCAAATCCTAGGAACTGCTGAACCTTTTTCCTGGAGTCTGGTGTGGGCCACTGGGATACTGCACTGACTTTCGCAGGATCCATTTGGATATGATTAGGTGAGACTATGTATCCTAAGAAAGACACCTCTTCTGTGTGGAACTCGCACTTCTCTGCCTTGACATATAGCTGATTATCCAGTAGCTTCTGCAAAACTTGGCGGACATGGTTAACATGAGATTTAGCGTCTGGGGAGAAAATCAGTATGTCATCCAGATACACAAACACTGAAATATTCAAGAATTCCCGCAAAACCTCATTCACAAAAGCTTGAAAAGCAGCCGGTGCATTGCACAGTCCAAAAGGCATTACCAAGTACTCATAGTGACCATTCTGAGTGTTGAATCCAGTCTTCCACTCATCCCCTTGTTTTATTCTAACCAAGTGATATGCATTTCTTAAATCCAACTTGGTGAATATCTTGGCCGTTTGAAGCAGTTCAAAAGCAGATGACATGAGTGGCAGAGGATAGCGGTTCTTCACCGTAATGTCATTTAGTGGACTGTAGTCTATGCAAGGTCTCAGAGACCCGTCTTTCTTTCCCACAAAGAATCCCGCCCGGGCTGGAGACGATGAAGGACGGATAATCCCTGATTTGAGTGAAGAGGAGATGTATTCATCCATTGCTGTTCTCTCAGGTCTCGAAATCGAGTAAAGTCTCCCTTGGGAATGGGGCTCGGTAAGAGATCAATGGGACAGTCAAAATCTCGGTGAGGAGGTAGCGACAAGGCTTTAGACTTGTTAAACACTTCTTTTAAATCATGGTAACAGGAAGGTACCTTGTGTAGATCAGGATAGTCAGGGTGATCTATAATGATCCTACTAGAGTCTGTTGGTGCATTAACAGGTTGCGAAAGTTTACACCTGCCCTTACAATCCTCTCCATTCCTTAACTTTCCCTGAAGGCCAGTCTATGTGAGGATTGTGGATCTTCAGCCAAGGAAACCCCAAAATAATCGGGTGCTGAGTCGACTCAAAAATATGAAATTGCATGCTCTCGGTATGGTCCTTATTTATAGTAATCCGTATGGGCTCAGTGCAATGGGTAACTGAACAACAAGCGGCCGTCTAAGGCACTGGCACTAACAGGATGAGATAGCGGGACAGTTTTGATTTTTAGCTGTTTGACTAGGCCCCAGTCTATAAGGCTTTCGTCAGCCCCTGAGTCTATTAACACACCCTGGTCAAAGGTCTGATTGTTAATACAAATGTCTACCTGAGTAACAGGTCGAGGAGGGAAGTCTGCGGGAAACTTGCTCACCAGCGCCTCCTTTGACTGGTGAGCACGATCTTTTCCCGGGCATGAAGCGAGTTGATGACCCGGCTGGCCGCAGTAGAAACAGCAACCTCCCGTGAGACGGCGCTGCCTCTCCTCCAGAGAAAGCCTGGTTCTTCCAAGCTGCATGGGTTCCCGGAGTCATTCGGAAGTGTAGTCCTCTGATGGTCCGGTAACATGAGCTGGAAATCCTCCGCTGGCGGCGACCCTCCGAGGCGAATTCTGGAAGCTGGGAATAACATCTCGGTTGCGCCGACGCTCCCTCTCTCTTTCCAAGACGGTTATCGATCCGGATGGCCACAGCGATGAGGGATTCCAGATCCCGGGTGTCTCCAGTGGAGCCAGCTGGTCCTTTATCGGTTCCGAAAGTCCTGTCATGAAGGCGTCACGAAGAGCCGGAACATTCCATCCGCTGTCCGCTGCTGCTGTACGAAACTCGATGGCATAATCAACCACCTGACGGTTGAGCTGACGTATTTGAAACAGTCTTCTGCTGGCCTCCGTAGCAGGCGATGAGTGGTCAAAAATGCGCCTCATAGTCTCTATGAAATCGGCCAATGAGTAACATAGTTCGGTGTCTCTAGACCATTCTGCAGTAGCCCAGGCTGCAGCTCTTCCCGTTAAATGAGACACAATAAACGCCACTTTACCATGCTCAGATAAAAAAAGCTGCTGGGTTGTGTTGAAAATGCAGATCACACTGTACCAGAAAGGCTCTGCAATTCGAAGAGTCTCCGGAAAATCTCTCCGGAAGAGCCAGCCGTAACGGGAAGGAAACAGCCTGACCTGGGTCGTCAGCTGGAGTATTGACAGGCAAATTCTCAGCTGTGGATGACGTCACCGGAGGAGCAGTCTGTTGACTGAAAAAATTATTCATTTGGGCAACCAGTTGTTGCATCTGTGTAGATAATTCTTCCTGAACCCCGGCCTGGCGTCCTCTCAGCTCTTGTATTTCCCGGCTGACTTTGTCCAGTTTTTCCTCGTGATGAAAAATCGTCACGCCCTGTACCGACAGAGCGGCGTGAAGCGTTCTTGGGTCGGCTGGGTCCATAATGTGGTCAGTTCGTTCTGTTACGATCTCAGACACTTAGGAAGTAGGACCCAATTGCACGACCCGGGAGACAGAGATAAAGTATTTGTAAGTACTTTATTTTCGGTTCTGCAGTGAACAAAATGAAAGCGCTCACGTAGTGAGGGATCAAAAACTTTCAAGAGCACAACATAACCCGACCTGATCATGGCAAATGACCAGACGAACTGACAAGGAACACTGGCTGACAGGGGAATTTAAGCACATGCTAACAAGACACAGGTGGGACCAATCAGGGGCGGGGCTGACACTGATGAGCATAGGAGACAGGTGTGATGACAGGTGAAAACAATCAGGAAGCCTGGAATGAGAGAAAGCGAACATAAATGACATGAACCTCTCTTAGCATATCTGTCGGTGCACAACAGACTGTTGATTGGAAGAAGACCAGAGAACCTCAATCAGGTTTAAACTCCCTGAATAATGATGAGGTTTCTGTTAGTGATTCAAAATGTAGTTCTAGTCAGAAACCATTCAGCTGCTCTAAATGTGGGAAAAGATTTCACCTCGAAGGAGATTTTAAGAAACACATGTTAACTCACACAGGAGAGAAATCTTTCAGCTGCTCAGTCTGTAAAAGATCTTTTGCACAGAGCGGAACTTTAAAGAGTCACATGTTCACTCACACAGGAGAGAAACCTTTCAGCTGCTCGGTCTGTAAAAGATCTTTTGCACAGAGAGGACCTTTAACCCTTGTGTTGCCTTTTGACCCGAATCAATATTACACCCTCCCCCCGCTTTAGGATTAATTTGACCCCATTCAATGTTTAATGTCGGTGTTCTTTCGGTAGTCAACAAACAAACATAAAGTGCCTCACACTTAAACTTGGAAAACAATATTAATTCTAATAATTTTCTGGAGGTTTTAATTGCTGGCGTCAAATTGAACCCAAAGGGTAAAATATGTTAGTAAATATAAAGGTAACAGGAGGGTGAAACATTGAATTGGGTCAAAATGACCCAAAGGCGGGGGGAGGGTGTAATATTGATTCGGGTCAAAATGACCCTAAGGCAACACAAGGGTTAAAGAGTCACATGTTAACTCACAGGAGAGAAACAGGAGAAACCTTTCAGCTGCTCAGTCTGTAGAACATCTTTTGTACAGCGCAATCATTTAAATAGTCACATGTTAACTCACACAGGAGAGAAACCGTTCAGCTGCTCACTCTGTAAAAGATGTTTTACACTGAGCAGTCATTTAAAAAATCACATGTTAACTCACACACGAGAGAACTCATTTAAGTTGTTCTGGTTTTGGTAAAGTTGACATTTATTCGACTCCCTCACTTGTCAACAAGACCTTGAGAAACTGGACCTCCCTCGTTTGGGGCAGTGACTCACTTCCAACTGGGAGGACTCTATCCACTAACCACTACGAAGCCATCTCCACGAAGAGAATATCATCTGGGTAGAGTAGTCACCGTGTTTGTTTTGTTTAGCTTTACCTGCCCTGTTCTTTGTCATCGGGTATTTTATGAACCCGAGTGTTCCTGTTGTGCTTGTAGCTGCTGTCATAGCGATCCAGTCTGCTGAGCGTTGTTGAGTTGAGATCCTCCACCAAGAATATGTCAGCAGACTGTATTTCATCAGTTATCGGTCCAGTGACGCAGCTTTTGTGTGATACAATTACAGTTACTGTACTTTACTGCTGCGTTGATGATCTGCCTTGTTTGGAGTGCTCTCTTCTTATTTTTGCTTCCATTCACTCTCATCCGCTGAGTCCGGGTCGGGTCTTGGGGCAGCAGACCCAGCAGGCTGACCCAGACTTCCCTCTCACCTGCAACATTTTCCAGCTCTTTCTGGAGGATCCTGAGGCGTTCCTAGGCCAGCAGCGAGATGTAATCCCTCCAGCGTGTCCTGGGTCTTCCCCGGGGTCTCCTCCCAGCTGGACGTACTTGGAAAACCTCTAAAGGGAGACGTCCAGGAGGCGTCCGAATCAGATGCCCGAACCACTCTTTTCGATGCGAAGGAGTAGCGGCTCAACGCCAAGCTCCCTCCTGATGTCTGAGCTCGGTACCCTATCTCTCAGGCTGAGCCTGCCACCCTACGGTGGATATTCGCGACCTTGATCTTTTGGTCACGGCCCAAAGTTCGTGACCATAGTTGAGGATTGGAACGTAGACCGACCAGCAAATTGAGAGCGTTGCCTTTCGGCCCAGCTCCTCTTCACCAAGACGGTCCGCTATAGCGCCTGTTTTACTGCTGCAGCCGCACCGATCTCTCTCCATCTTACCCTCACTCGTGAACAAGACCCCGAGATGCTTGAACTCCTTCGCTTGGGGCACTCTGTCCCACCTGGAGGGAGCAGTCCATCGGTTTCCGGCAGAGCACCATGGCCTCAGATGTGGAGGTGCTGACTCTCATCCCGCCGCTTCACACTCGGCTGCAAATCACCCCGAAAATAAAGATGGCTAAACAAACTGTCAAGCTGATACAGACTCCAACACAAGTGTATTCAGCTAAGATTAAGCTACTTTAGAATTAGATTTATAGAAAATAGGTTGTATTGTGGCATATTTCATGTCCCTTGAGATGATGGAGAAGAAGTTTCGAGCGACACAATACTTGATAGGAACACAAAGTTTATTCTACAAGGTACGTGCCAAAGACAGACGCCTAGGACGACTGGAGACTCTCAGGATTCGAATTGAGAAAGCCCAATGGTTTATCATGTTGTCACGGGTTATATAGACAGAGGAAAGAGGAGGCGTCATGTTCGAATCTATGGGCTGGCAATGGTTTCGAGCGGGCTTCTAGCCCCCCCTCCCATGATCTCATGCTACCTAATGTAAACCATCTGGTCCAGCTCTAAGCAATGGTATTCTATACCATGGACACCTTGTGGGCCTCTGGAATCTTTAAGAGCTGTAATGCAAAATACACGACATACCTCCCTTCGAGAGTTAATAAACTCTCGACAACAAACAAACAATCAATGCAAACATACAGATGTATTATCATAACAAAAATACCACCCCGTCCTACAGTAAAGTTCTAACATTACTGTGACTGTATGAAGTGTAAAAGTGGTGTAAAATGAAGTATTTATCTGTGAAATTGAAAAACCTGTCAGGCAGTTATCTTTTCTTGCAATATCAATTCAACAATGTAGACAGGAAAATTCTTTCACGGTCCCTCTGCCAAGGCAACCTTGCATCGAACTCCATACCACTGAAATAAGGAATGTTTAGCAAATTGTGTAGGGAAATGATTCCAACGAATACACCTGGAATTTCTCAGCAAATAATAATGAAACAATAATGTCCAGGATCAAGTTGGTCAACCCATCGCCCCTCCGCATGGACCTATCCCTGCCTAATCACCTCTGTCCCTAAACGTCACGAAAAGAGAACATCTGAGATTCCATTATATTCACCAAACAACAGAAAATATCGTTTCCCCAACAATTGACACCTAAACAAGAAAATTCATTTTTAATATTACTAATATTTCATATACGAGAAGACATCACTGCAGTTCTTCAGCAGCCTTGACACTCGTCTCCTCGATGATCCGGATGTCCCATCACCAGTTCTCGTTCAAAGTTCTTCAGGTCACTCGTCATGTTCACGTTTTGAGAGGCTGGTTTCATTCAACACTGGAGTCCTTCAGCACTCCATCACCTCACAGTTGTTTCTCTAGAATGACAGAAGAGAACCAGTATCTTGCATACAGAACAGATGCAAATCAAAACATCAAACATGAATTATCACCAAACATTTTTGTCTCTTTAATATATTGTCATTTATTTCATCTCAATTCCCCACTCGGAACTCTTCAGAGTTCCTAAAGAGCAAAAAATCAAATCAAAAATGTTTTAGGATTCTAAGAATCATAAGATCTAAAAAAAAAAGTGTATTCTTTTGCACCAAGATGCTGTTTAACTCCTAGTTTTTCTCTAAAATTGTTTTCACCGTTTTATAGACACATTTTATTAGTATTTTGCTTGGCAACTTGTTGAGCACTATTCATTTTCAGCTAGACACGCTTCAGGCCATCGTGAAAATCTGTCTACACCTGTTTAATAATTACAGAAGCATCTTTCTTCATTACAGTCACATCCTTGAGTGTAATATTGACCTTCAAGTTCACTACCGGTCCAATATTGTTCATAATCAAAGACTGGCTGTTGGTAGACGGCAACTGGAACCGCTGGATATGGCTCGAACGACTGGAACTCAGCTTGATTCGGCTCCGGTTGTGGTGCAGGTTGATTTGATGGGACCTGATTCTGCATCAGGGCCTGCTTCTTCTCAGCCTTGTCACTCACCAGTTGTATTTCATGAAGTTTCCTGAGGGTCTCTTGATCTTGTTCTTTCAAATCATCTCCCTTCTTCCGATACAGCTCCACCTGGTGGGCTATATGGTCTGTGTAGACACTCTTCTTCATGTTTCCAAGGCCAACCACCTCTGCCAATCTGCTTCGTACTGGCAACGGCAACCCCATCAGGATTTTGCCTCTCAAAATCGATTTGTCCATAAGATTTTGTTCTGGATCATTACCTGTGACATTCATCCACGTTTGATGAGACCTCGAAACAAAGGATCTGGGATTTTCCTCCAGTCCGAGTGGTTCAATCAAAATATTGGCTGGATCCACGTTCGTCGGGAATGTATCTTTCAGTGCTCTGAACACTCGACCTCTACTCGCAGCAAACAGGTCTGAATCATTCACACTTGTTCCTATGTATTGATTAAGTCCAGCTTTCTCTAAAATTTCTTCCATACTGTAAACGCCAACGACATTAGCCAGTAGTTTCTTAATATCTCCCATCGCAGGAAGATCTCCGACCAAAATCTGTTCGAGTTTTGCAATCCAAGGATGTGCTCCATCTTCGATAATGGGAAGCTTTTCAAGTATGGCTGACATATCGGTGCTCTGCAATGGTCTATATTCAAAACCTTGTTCTCTGATGATCACTGGGAACATGCTTCCTGGTGCTGACACTTTATTAGATTGCAGTAACTCTCTCTTTCTTATCTGCAACTCTCTGACCTCACTCAAAGTCATCTGGGAGTCTTCTTCATCGCTGTATTCCTCCTCGCTGTCGTCTGCCTCTTCTGCTCTGCTCCACTTGGCTTTGGGGTCGCAACCCCCCTTGACCTCTTCCTGATCACTCTCGTCACTGATCTGAGGACGCCCCTTCTGACTGGACACTGAGACCTGAGGACAGACTATCTTGGGATACATTACTGACGCAGCTGCAATCATTTTCTGTCCCTCATCTGCAAATAGCTGGAGAACTCCAAGCTCGAGTTGTCTCTTTTCTTTGCGTTTCTTTCCCTGATTTCCCTTCTTCTGTTCTGCCTTGTAGGTAGATACAAGTACATGCATTATTTTAATTACATCTGGATTAAGTGTCCCCTCCAAGGGCCACGGTCGGTCAATTTGAGGCCATCGTTTAGACCATTTCTCAGAGATCTTCGCAACGTTTGTGACGCTGCTGATTAAAGGATTATTCCTTTGCACTACATCGACAGGAGTAATCAGCTTTGGATTGTTAATGCACTTTTTTCCCATTATTCTGTTTTTATTTGTCTTTATTCTGTATTTTTAATTAATTAATCAATTAAAGTAATTAACCAATTAAATCAATTAACCAACTAAATTAATTAACCAATTAAATTAATTAACCAATTAACCAATGATCAATCAGCTGCCAAGCCTTCTATTTATTTAGTTATTCTTCTTTTAAAACTGACTACAGCATTTAGTCTTCATGTGTTATGCAAATAGATCGATATTCTCAAAAGTCTCAGTTTGACAAATGCAGGGTTATTGCTCAAGGAGTTTGTGAAGTTAGTACAGGCCTCTTTTGCTGTACATCGGTGACGTCAGCACGTCAGTCAGCACGTCAGTCAGCGGCCACGCCCTGGACTGGCTCCTTGATGTCAACGCCTCTTTGTCCTTCAGAGTCCAAATCTCATTCATCGTGCATGAACAAAAGGAAAGAAATATGAAATGATTAGGTTCTATCATCAGCATGTAACCTTCATTAAATTCTTCAAATTAAAACAAAAACAAACACAAAACAAAACCTCTTTTTAGATTTAATAAGAGCAGTTCACACAAAAAGTTCCCTCTCAACAGAACTGTGTGTTTTTTCCCACGGAATGCATGGTGAGGTGAAGCAGATTGATTCCATCTGTGTAACCAAACACCTTTCACTCCCAGTCCACCCCAGAACCCCTTGGCCTTTAGACGTAAGGATTAAGATGGGGGGATGGACCACCAGGGGGCGATCACTAGTCTACCTAAAGGTCCTTGTTCTCCTTGCGGCCCAGCGCTAGACCACTAGTCAAACTCAAAGTCCTTAGTTTTCTTTTATTTATTTAATTTTACGAAGTGTCTCTCCCCCCTAGCTGGGCTCACGCACCCTTCCTAAAGGAGCTTATTTAATTTTATGACTGCTAGCGTAACTATTCCTCAAGGAAGCTCATGTTTAAACTAATCAATATCTCATTAACTAGCTAGTCTCCTCAACAGGACGCTCATGCTTCTCTTTACGTTCTCTGTAGATTAAATGTGTAAGGCGTGCTTAGTTTCATTCGCACATATTTCCCACACATCCCTCAAAGACATCTGGCAATCATTTAGTCCATACACACACACAGGCGCGCACGTCATTCTGCATTCCTCAAATTCACACACACACACTGCGCGCGCTCCCGCGGTGCAGCGCTCTGCCTTTTTTCTTTCTCTCAGCTGTGATCAGGCAATGTGCCTACACGTCGCACAAATGGCTATTTTCTTTCCTAAAATCAGTCATTTATACCATTCATCCGTATTAGCATGCTCTTGCCGCTTGTTCCTCTCTTAAGGTTTAATTTCTGCTACCGTCCGAGACTTTATTTCCGATGAGAGGCTGCTTCGTGCATTTATTCGTCAATAACCGCAGAGTGGGAGCATCAATCGTACTTTATTTCTCAATCTCGTAAAGCCAGTACTAATTTCTTTTGACTATGTTCTATCCGATTTAAGCAGCTCTATGATCATTTTCCAAAAGGTCCTTTAACCTTCTCTCTCTTAATCTCTCTCTTAATCTCTTTGCACACTTTTAACCTCGATTAACTCTTGTCCTACCATTATTACTTCAAATAACCTAACCTGGCCTGGATCTAACCTGACCTAACCTAACCTGGCCTAACCTAACCTGGATCTAACCTGACCTAACCTGGATCCAGGTTTATCTTAATTAGTCTCTTTTATCTTTTCCTACCGGACTATTCAGCAAAATGATATTTTGTGATTAATTTTCACGCGTCTTAATGTTAAAACAAATCAAAGGCCTTATTTTTGAATAATCTGCACCTACTAATTAACACACTTATAATAACATTTGCTATTCTACAACTCTTTTACTTTAATCTTACTCCCCACTTCTGTGCATTCTTTGCGCAGATCAAATCAAAATTTAACACGAAAAAAAAACCTCCACCATCAATTCAACATCACCCTCCCACACAGAAAAAATCGTTTTACACGGTGAAATCATTCACGACCACGGAAAAACTTCACACACAGCTCCAATTGATGAACCGGTATATCAGTGAAGCCAGCAGATGCTCACCGTTGTGTTGTCTTGAGTATTTTCACATGTGACTGTTCGTAGACGCCAAGTTTGTGGTATATTTCATGTCCCTTGAGATGATGGAGAAGAAGTTTCGAGCGACACAATACTTGATAGGAACACAAAGTTTATTCTACAAGGTACGTGTCAAAGACAGACGCCTAGGACGACTGGAGACTCTCAGGATTCGAATTGAGAAAGCCCAATGGTTTATCATGTTGTCACGGGTTATATAGACAGAGGAAAGAGGAGGCGTCATGTTCGAATCTATGGGCTGGCAATGGTTTCGAGCGGGCTTCTAGCCCCCCCTCCCATGATCTCATGCTACCTAATGTAAACCATCTGGTCCAGCTCTAAGCAATGGTATTCTATACCATGGACACCTTGTGGGCCTCTGGAATCTTTAAGAGCTGTAATGCAAAATACACAACAGTATATAGACACTTTAGAATGAGAGTGGAACGCTGAGCACATTGGCCCTCTTTCTGCCACACAGCATCTCACACACACACACTGGCCCTCTCTGACCCCTCACACACACATTGGCTCTCTCTCTGCCACCCCCACACCCACAGCTACACTGGCCCTTTGTAACTATCCTGGGACCGACCTTCTAGCCACAGCTCGTCCCATCCCGAAAGAGATAAGACTATTTTAAGACTCCCGAGCTCGTTAGAGAATCTTCAAAAAAGCAACAAGTGAATCATGTCTTTGTCCCGCACATGAACTCTTCAAGCCGAGTCAATTCACCCCATATACACAGAAATGAGAAACAACATGCACACACTCCTGATGGCTGGAGAAGGAAGACCTGGGTGGGGCCTGGAGGGCTGGACTACACCCTGTGCTCCAATGAGGCTCCTAAGTCTAAACCACGGGCCGCCTCCTACTTATTATGCAAATCCAATCACAATGCTCTTAAAGACTTTATATGCATCACTAATCTTTTGGAATGTCAGTCTGTCAGGAATGGAGCGAGCGGAGGCCCTTCCTACAGACCCGAGTACACGCATTCAGCTTGTGTGATACTCTGTTGAATAAACCTGATTGAAGTTCAACTAAAATCCTTCTGCAGTACGGCTGGTCTCTCCTGCACGCGTACTCGTGGATTGGTTCAATCGCGACACTACACATCCGTTTTTCTGGTATTGTCTTGTGTTTCATGTGTTATGTATTGTCATGATTATATGCATTTAAATTGTTTTACATTGTCATAGTCTCTTTAGGTTCTTGTTACCTCTGCATCGTGGGATCAAGTGTTGGTACCACTTGCTCCTCGGAGGCCTGTTGGAGATCTGGCTCTGGAGCTTCTTCAAGCTGGGACTGAAGAAGCTCTCGCTGGTCTGCCGCTCCTTTACTGGTCCTGCAGATTCTGCTGGAGTCTCTCTGTAGGAGGACACTTGGTTGAAGATAGCTCGCTCCAGAGTTCTGGAGAGAGAGAGAAGAAGAGAGAAAGGTCTGTAGTCGTTGACTTCAGACGGGTTGAGGGTGGTTCCCTTCAGGAGACGGTTCACTCTCGCCTCCTTCAGAGGGTTAGGGAAACGGCCGGTTGAGAAGCAGCTGTTGATAAGATGGGTGAGAAAGGTTAGAAGGTCAGAAGCAACAGCCTGGAGAATGTGAGATGGGATGGGGTCAAGAGGTCAGGTGGTCGGGGCGCCGTAGGTTACTAAGGTAAGAACCTGATCAATTCAATTCAATTCAATTCAGTTTATTTGTATAGCCCAATTTCACAAATTACAAATTTGTCTCGGAGTGCTTTACAATCTGTACACATAGACATCCCTGCCCCAAAACCTCACATCGGACCAGGAAAAACTCCCAAATAACCCTTCAGGGGGGAAAAAAGGGAAGAAACCTTCAGGAGAGAACAGAGGAGGATCCCTCTCCAGGATGGACAGATGCAATAGATGTAATGTGTACAGAAGGACAGATTTAGAGTTAAAATACATTCAATGAATATGACAGAGTGTATGAATAGTTCATAGTAGGCATATTCCACGATGGAGACCTCCACGATCCATCAGGCAGATGGCGGTGGGGAGGAGGAGTGGGCGGAGTCTCAACAGTGGGCGGAGTCTCAACAGGACAGTGGCGTAGTCAGGAGCAGGAATTCCACGACCCAGACCTCGATGATCCATCAGCAGATAGGATCTATGCCGTCTCATAGGGTCCGATGACCCCATGAGACGTGAAGTCAAAAGGACTCCGGGGAGAAAGCAGAGTTAGTAACGTGTGATAGAGAGATGAAAATTCATCCCTAAGGAGAGATAAAAAAGAGGAGATAGGTACTCAGTGCATCCTAAAACGTCCCCAGGCAGCTATAAGCCTATAGCAGCATATCAAGGGGCTGGACCAGGTGAACCTGATTCAGCCCTAACTATAAACTCTGTCAAAGAGGAAGGTCTTAAGTCTACTCTTAAACGAGGTGACTGTGTCTGCCTCCCGGACTGAAATTGGAAGCTGGTTCCATAAAAGAGGAGCTTGACAACTAAAGGCTCTGGCTCCCATTCTACTTTTTAAGACTCTAGGAACTACAAGTAGTCCCGCATTTAGTGAGCGTAGCTCTCTAGTGGGCAATATGGTACTACAAGCTCCTTAAGATATGATGGTGCATCACCAATCAAGGCTTTGTAGGTTAAGAGAAGAATTTTAAAAGTGATTCTTGATTTTACTGGGAGCCAGTGCAGAGCAGCTAGTGCAGGAGTGATGTGATCTCTTTCTTAGTTTTAGTGAGAACACGAGCTGCAGCATTCTGGATCAACTGGACGGACCTAAGAGATTTATTAGAGCAGCCTGATAATAAGGAGTTGCAGTAATCCAGTCTCAAGTAACGAACGTGAACCAATTTTTCTGCATCTTTTGAGACAAGATGTGCCTGATTTTGAAATATTACGTAGATGAAAGAATGCAGTCCTTGAGATTTGCTTTACGTGGGAGTTAAAGGACAAGTCCCGATCAAAGATAACGCCAAGATTCTTTACAGTGGTGTTGGATGCTATGGCAAAGCAGTCTACAGAAACCACAACACCAGATAATTGATCTCTGAGGTGCTCAGGGCCGATTAAAATTACTTCGGTTTTGTCTGAGTTTAACATCAAGAAGTTGCAGGTCATCCATGTTTTTATGTCTTTAAGACATGCTTGAATTTTACCGAGTTGGTTGCTCTCCTCTGGTTTTATCGATAGATATAGTTGAGTATCATCTGCATAACAATGAAAGTTTATGGAGTGTTTCCTGATAATATTGCCCAAAGGAAGCATGTATAAGGTAAATAAAATTGGTCCAAGCACAGAACCTTGTGGAACTCCGTGATTAACATTGGTGGTTATCGAGGCGTCATCGTTTACAAATACAAACTGAGATCGATCTGATAAATAGGATTTAAACCAAATTACTGCCGTGCCTGAAATGCCAATCGACTGCTCCAGTCTCTGTAACAGGATGTCATGGTCAATGGTGTCGAACGCAGCACTAAGGTCTAACAAGACCAGTACAGAGAGGAGTCCTTTATCTGCTGCCATTAAGAGGTCATTTGTAATTTTCACCAGTGCCGTCTCGGTGCTGTGGTGTTTTCTAAATCCTTATTGAAATTTCTCAAATAAACTATTATGATATAGAAAGTCGCACAACTGATTTGCGACCACTTTCTCAAGGATCTTGGAGAGGAAGGGGAGGTTAGAGATCGGTCTGTAGTTAGCCAACACCTCTGGATCCAGAGTGGGCTTCTTCAGGAGAGGTTTAATAACAGCCACTTTGAAGGAGTGTGGTACGTGGCCTGTTAGCAGAGACACATTGATAATATCTAATAGAGAGCCGCCAATTAAAGGCAAAACGTCTTTAAGCAGCCTCGTCGGGATGGGGTCCAAGAGACAGGTAGACGTGTTCGAAGTAGAAACCGTTGAAGATAATTGGTCACGGTTGATGGGAGAAAAGCCATCCAAATATACACCAGGGCATACAGCGATCAGGAGACAGGGGGATGAAAGAGGGAAGAGAGGGGGATGAAGAAGAAGTTCATGGAATTGTAGTGAGAGAAGATGGATTAGTGAAGGAGGAGCGTGTGTCGTCCATCTTGTTAGTAAAGGAGACGACAAAGTGGCTCTGTAGAAGTGTGGAAGGAGGGGGACAGGGGAGGTCAAGGAGGTTGGAAAATATAGAGACGAGTTTAATGGGGTTAGAGAAAGAAGATTGAATTTAGTTTTTTGTAGAATGATCTTTTGGCGTCAGAGATAGAGGCAGCGAAGAAGGGGAGAAGAGATCGATCGGCTAGCAGGTCGTCTGCATGGTTACGTTTCCTTTCAGACGCTCGCTCGGCGTCTCTCGGCGGTAATCGGGAAGACAGCGGCAGAGACGACGGAGAATCAGCTGCAGGTGAAGAAGCCGAGTTGGGAAAGCCGATCAGCGTTATGATAAAAAAACAGTGAACTAGTTCCTGTTGGATTGGCGTATTGCTCAAATAGTTAATAAAAGGCTTCCAGGTCTCATCAAAAGGATTCACTGGAATCTCTGAGTCAGGGCCGGAGTGGGGCCACTTTTCAGCCAGGGAATTTCAGGCTCAAGACCAGCCCACTTTTTTCATGGTAGTGGAAATTGGATAAATGAAGCAACAGTTCAGCTCTTACTATCCTGTAGTTCTTTTATTAATACCATGGTCCAACAAATAATGTAACGGTTAAATACAACAATAATAATCCACTTAACCCTTGTGTTGCCTTAGGGTCATTTTGACCCGAATCAATATTACACCCTCCCCCCGCCTTTGGGTCATTTTGACCCGATTCAATGTTTCACCCTCCTGTTACCTTTATATTTACTAACATATTTTACCCTTTGGGTTCAATTTGACGCCAGCAATTGAAACCTCCATAAAATTATTAGAATTAATATTGTTTTCCAAGTTTAAGTGTGAGGCACTTTATGTTTGTTTGTTGACTACCGAAAGAACACCGACATTAAACATTGAATGGGGTCTAATTAATCCTAAAGCGGGGGGAGGGTGTAATATTGATTCGGGTCAAAATGACCCTAAGGCAACACAAGGGTTAAGATGAGAAGTTAACAAAAAATATGCACAACATTAAAAAAGGCAGAAGGGCGTAGCAGGGGTGTCAGACTCAGATGAGGCAGTAGGCCAGATTTGTTGGAGTGATACCTCATGGGGGGCCGTCATGGTCATGATCATTATCATTTTTCTGCATGAGTATTATAAAGTGGTGATTTACTCCTTTACTACACCCACTTCTGAGCAAACAATGCATGTTGGTTCATCAAGTACTGTCATATATATACTGCTCTTTCTTAGAATATATAACTTTAAATCATATTGTTTCCTCTGTTATCCTCTCTATCTGTCCCTGTCGTCATGGCCTCCTCATGGCAAATGTCGGGCTCATCATTTTCAGCAGGAGACTCTTATCTGCTGCTCCGAAGCTACAAAGAAAAATTAAGAGTGATATTACTGCATACTTCAATATCAATAGTATATATCAATATTTGCGTAATATTTGCAAAGTCTATGGATCGCCATATTTTGGATGATATAAAAAGGCACATATTTTAATTCAATTTAATATTTTGCTTGAGAATAGGTTGACAACGCTACAATGATATTAATCAAGGCTACAACGTTAGCCGAATAGTTATGTTGCTCATCATTAGGCCTTTGTCTCTCTTTACCAGTTGCCACTTGTGTTTGTCCTCTTGAAAATAAATCTGTAAGCTTGGCACATTTGGCAGCATCCTCCTCCAATGCCTTTCTTTTTTTCAACCTGGCTTTTCCAGCCCCTCCTGCCCTCTTCCTCCCGTCCATCCTCCCTGACGCGTATCGTTGCGGTCGGGCCGCCCAGCTATCCGGAGCTGAGAAAACTTTTGGAAAAGACGGCTAAGGACCAACCAACTCTATTAGAGCGCTCTCCCAAATTGAGTTGGTTGGTTCCATAATGGACTGAACCAACTCTATTATTTGGGAGGGGTGAACTTCCTCGCATGGTACAACCCGAACCCATGCAGAGGCTGCGGTGTCAGAATGCGGAACGTGTGTAGCCCACTTTAAGAGAAGATGGACTAACGTGACAAATGTCAACAAATAAAATTTTCGACCGGCCCAGAAGTGAAGCGGCCCACCGGGAACTCTTCCGATTCTCCCGATTACCCACCCCGGGCCTGCTCTGAGTCCAAATCTGATATTTTAAATAGAATAGAATAGAATAGAATCAGCTTTAATGGCCATGTAGGTTTGCACATACATGGAATTTGACTCCGGTTACACTTTGCTCTTCCGTACTTATACACACACACAATATACAATAAGCGGGATAAATATAAAAAAGACATTAAAGACAGTAGTCAAAAGGTGCAGATAGTGCAGATGGAAGAGTCTGATTAATTGTTCATCATGGTGACGGCCAGTGGAAAGAAGCTATTTCTGTGTCTGGTGGTTTTGGCGTACAGTGCTCTGTAACGCCTACCAGAGGGCAGGAGTTGGAACAGCTTGTGTCCAGGGTGTGAAGGGTCTGCAGTGATCTTTCCTGCCCGCTTCCTGACTCTGGCGGTGTACAAGTCCAGAATGGAGGGGAGGCTGGAACCAATGGTTCTTTCTGCAGACCTGACGATCCGCTGTAGTCTGACTCTGTCCTGTTTGGTGGCCGATCCAAACCACACAGTGATGGAAGAGCAGAGGACAGACTGGATGATGGCGGAGTAAAAAAGGATCAGCAGCTCCTGAGGCAGGTTGAACTTCCTGAGCTGGCAGAAAGTACAGCCTCTGCTGGGCCTTTTCGGATGGTGTTAATGTTGGAGGCCCACTTCAGGTCCCGGGAGATTGTGGATCCCAGAAACTTGAAGGTCTCCACCGCAGGAACAGTGCTATTTTGAATGGTGAGCGGGATAGTGTTGGGGGCTCCTCCTGAAGTCCACTGTCATCTCCACAGTCTTGAGCTTGTTCAGCTCCAGGTGGTTCTGTCCACACCAGAGGACCAGCTGCTCAACCTCCGTCTGTACGCAGACTCGTCACCGCTCCTGATGAGGCCGATGACCGCTGTGTCGCCTGCGAACTTCAAGAGCTTAACAGACGGGTCCTCTGAGGTGCAGTCGTTGGTGTAGAGGAGAAGAGCAGTGAGAGAGCACACATCCCTGGGGGGCGCCAGTGCTTATGGACCGGGTGCTGGATGTGGTTTTTCCCAGCCTCACCTGCTGCGTCCTGTCTGTCAGGAAGTTTGTGATCCACCGGCAGGTGGGGGCTGGCGAGCTGGGAGAGTTTGGGTTGTAGAACCTCCGGGATGATCGTGTTGAATGCAGAGCTGAAGTCCACAAACAGAACCCTTGCATATGTCCCTGGGGAGTCGAGGTATTGCAGTAAATGGTGCAGTCCCATATTTATTGCGTCATCCACCGACCTGTTTGCACGGTAGGCAAACTGCAGGGGGTCCAGCAGGGGCCCTGTGACGACCTTCAGGTGGGTCAACACCAGCCTCTCAAAGGACTTCATGACCACAGACGTCAGGGCGATGGGTCTGTAGTCATTTAATCCTGTGATGGAGGATTTCTTGGGCACCGGATGATCAAGGAGCGCTTGAAGCAGGAAGGGACTTCAGACAGCTCCAGTGATCGGGTTGAAGATCTCCGTGAAGATGGGGACAGCTCGTCAGCACAGACTTTCAGGCAGGAGGGGACACGCCGTCTGGGCCCGGAGCCTTCCTGATCTTCTGCCTCTGAAAGAGCCGACTCACATCCTCTTGCAGATCCTCAGTGCCGTGGGGGTTGGATGGGAGAGGTGAGTCAGAGAGTGGAGGTGATTGTTCGATGATGGAGCAGTTGGGCGGGTGGAAGTGGGCTTGTCGAACCTACAATAGAAGACATTCAGGTCGTCAGCCAGTCGGTGATTGTCCTCAGTGGGGGATGGTCTCTTGTAGTTGGTGAGTACTTCCAGGTCTCCAAACTGTCGAGGGGTCGATGGCTGAAAACTTTTTTTCCAGCTTTTCAGTGTAGCTCTTCTTAGCTACCTTGATCTCCCTCGTCAGTGTGTTTCTGGCCTGGTTGTACAGAATCCTGTCCCCACCTCTGTAGGCCTCCTCTTTAGCCCGGCGAAGCTGCCTGAGTCTTGCAGTGAACCAGGGTTTATTGTTGTTGTATGTGCAGAAGGTTTTTGTCGGCACACACATGTCCTCACAAAAGCTGATATATGATGTCACAGTGTCAGTTAGCTCATCCAGGTCTGTAGCAGCAGCCTCAAAACACTCCAATCAGTGGAGGCAAAGCAGGACTGTAGCTCCAGCTTGGCCTCATTGGTCCATCTCTTCACAGTCTTCACCACAGGCTTTGCAGATTTTAGTTTCTGCCTGTAGGACGGGAGAAGATGAACCAGACAGTGATCAGAGAGTCCCAAAGCTGCACGAGGGACTGAGCGATATGCGTCCTTTAGTACAGTGTAGCAGTGGTCCAGTGTGTTTTTGTCCCTGGTGCTACACTTAATGTGCTGTCTGTATTTTGGCAGTTCTTTGCTGAGGTTTGCTCTGTTAAAGTCCCCAAGAACAATGAGCAGGGAGTCTGGGTGTTTGTGCTCCATGGTGGTGATATGATTTAGGATCTCTTTTAACTGTTATGTGTGGGTGGGAGAGCGTGTTTCCACTTAAAAAGTATGAGGTGTCTAGCTAACGGTGTCGTGAAGGCCAGGAGGCAGGTTGTGTGTGTGTAAGCAAATCACGTGAAACCGCGAAAAGCCACAAAAGCTCAAGCGAGTAAACTCACGCAAGTCAACGCAGCATAAGGCGCTGAGAGGATTCAACGTTGATGTGAAATGGGACCTTTGAGAATTTAGTAATGTCCAAAAAAAGACTTTAATGAAGTCATACGCGGGTAAAGCCATGGAGATAAGCCGCTAAAACTCACAGGAGTAAACGCAGCATAAGGCGCTGAGAGGATTCAAACTTTTCTTTTTATTTATTTTCTTTAAAAAAAATTGATTTTGCAAATACAGGAATGAAGAATAATACCACTGTCAAGAAGTTGGGGTCTACAGAAATTTACATTCAGTCATTTGGAAGTGGGTGGCGGCGGCGGAGCTAACGCTAACTCTCAGCCAGACGACACGGCAAAGAGATGTGATGGCACAAGATGAAATGAAAGAAACCATTGCTAAACTAAAAAACAACAAATCACCGGGAACAGATGGATTCACTGGATTACAAAGCCTTTGTGAACGACCTCACCCCTATATGATGCAAAATATATTATTATGTACTAAAAATGAGAGATCCACCGAAATCATGGTCTGAAGCCATCATTACGGTCCTACATAAAGAAGGAAAAGATCCCATACAGTGCACCAGTTACCGCCCAATAAGACTCTTATGTGTAGACTATAAAATCCTGACATCCATTGTAACCCACTGATTGGCTCAGGGAGGAAAGACTTTTAATTGGCCAATCCAGGACCTGAGTCCTGATAAATATCCGGGTCAAGGGAGGTCACTTCCTGTTTTCGTGTGGGTGCAGACAGCGGTGAGTGCAGAGTTTACTCATTACTTTTAAGTTAATTTTGTGTTGTAGTCTGTGCAATGTGCTGAGAATATTTTGTGTAAATGTTAGACCTCCATTTTGTTATATTACATGGTTTTATCCTTTTCTTTTGTATTTCCCTGACTATGTCAGCGCTTTTGGTTACTGCTGTTAACATTTGTTTGTGTTTTGAATCAACTGTTTTATGTGACCTTGTGTACAGGTCAGGTTTTTGGGATACCAACTTTGTATCCGAGGAAGATGGCGAGCTACCCACGAGTTGGATGAATACCATGCCTACTGTGACAAAAGTTTCTTTTCATTATACATATGTTTACTTGATTTATTTTTATGTTCAGTAAAAGCCCTTAACGTCAACTATTTGATTTTGTGGTTTTTTCACACACGACTTGAGCTCCATAGCCGAATCTGGAGACAACATTTTAGACATTAGAAATTAAATGTTGAAATTGAGCCACAGGTTACACCATCCTGGCGGCCAGAACCCAAAAATATATAACAAAATTAATTAAACCCGACCAAACTGGATTCATCCTCGGCCGTCAAGGAACAAACAACATAAGAAAAGCCCTAAGTTTACAATCAATAGCGTCAAGAGACGGACAACATGCAATGCTTCTCGGCTTAGATGCCCAAAAGGCATTTGATAGAGTTGACTTGTTGTCCCTGGAACAAACATTGATAGAGATGGGATTCGGCGAAGAATTTGTGAGCTGGATCAACTTGTTGTATAAAGACCCAAGATCAAGAGTCAGAGTGAACGGTCACTGCTCAGAATGTTTTACGGTGGAGAGGGGCGTGAGACGGGGGGATTCACTGTCACCCATCCTCTTTGTACTTAGTGTTGAACCTCTTGCAGAAGCTATACGCCAAAATATACAAATTCAAGGAATAGTGGACGAAAGCGGAACAGACTCTGTTTGCAGATGACATTTTGCTTTTTATAAAAAACCCTCTTCTCTCCATTCCTGCACTTATGCAGTGTCTGCACTAATATGGCTCAGTATCGGGGTATGAAATGAATGAAAACAAATCAGAGGCGATGATGATATCCGGAATCTGGCCCACACAGTTGAATGAGGACGTTTCCTTTCACTGGTCCAAACAAGGATTTAGATATTTGGGAACTAATATTACACCTAGCTTCACACAGCTGTTTGATGCCAATAACAATAAGCTAATCAAACAAATAAAAAATGACCTGACACGTTGGCAAATTCTGCCTCTCATTGTTTGGTCGAGCGGAGACGGTGAACATGAATGTGTTTCAGTCTCTACCAGTGGCAGTACCAGTTTCCATCTTCAATGTGTTAAATAAACTAATCTCAAAATGCATCTGGCAGAATAAGAAACCCAGAATAAGACTGAAAACACTGCTTCTACCCAAAGAAAAAGGAGGTCTCGGCCTACCAAACCTGAAACTATATTATTGGGCACAACTAACAGCTATAGTGGCATGGATTGGAAATGACCAGGAGACAGGAGGGACCCAGATAGAACAGAGCACAGCGAAGGGTATATCTATATCAACATTGCCTTTTATTGATAGCAAATCATTTAACAAAATAAATTCAAAAAACAAATGGATAAGACACACACTGAAGATTTGGACAATACTTAAAAAGAAGCTTGAAGGACCCAGCTCACTCTCAAGGGCGATGCCACTTGTAGGCAACATAGAATTCCCTCCCTCGATGTGGGATGGTGGATTTAGACAGTGGGCTGTAAAAGGTCTCAAAGGGGACATATTATGAAAATTCCACTTTTTTAGTGCTTCTATACGTTCATGTGGGTATCTGGCATGTCTCCCAATACAAAAACGCTGGAGAAAAAAAACAACTCCCGCGGCTTGTTGTGGTTCCTCTGTCAGAAACGAGATGCTTGAGTGGTCCAAAGGGATCACCACCAACGTCTACGTAGACTTTGAAGCACGCCCATGTAGGGAGTCTGGCTCATGGCCTTGGACCGCCCCCCACCACCACCAGGCAGGTAAAGTTTATTTGAAAGTTGTGTTCATATTACAGACATGAGTCATCAAATAAGTCATAAGTCGTCAAATACAATGATTTAATAAGTAAACAAGGTTTAAACGCTAATTAATGGAGGTAAAAACGTTAGCCCCGCCCCTGCTTGGTCACTTCCTGTTGTCAGGTAACACTTTAGTTTACAGATGGAACTTTACTTATGGAGCATTTATATCTTTTTGGCGTTCCCGTTACTTTTTACACAAACACTTTCACAAACAGTAACTTACATAAACACACTGTATTTGCTCCTCATACATGCACAAACTATTCACGTACTCGAATCTCTAGCACCACGATGCTCTCAAAACCGCTAACCAGACTGTGAGACCTTAGCCAATGGACAAACAGAAAGACATGTAGAAGTGCCATTCAGAAACGTCCTGTTGAGCCCTAACTTCTCCAACTTGTTCGGGAGCCTCTTCTTGTTCAGGGTCTGACTCTGGTTCAGAACCATATGGCTGCACGACGCTATCTTCATCTGCAGTAGCCATATTTCTACAAAGGTAATGGCTAGCTGGGCAGGCAGCAGCGAGGCGAGCGCATCTTGTGGAGGAGGGGGGGGGGGGGGAGGGGGGAGCTGGCTCATTAGCATTTAAAGGAACAGGCACTCAAAACAGGTTAATCTGTGGGGAGGTGTTTTTGACAGGGTAAAAAGGTGCTGTTTGAAATGATTCTTGTGGTATTTTGACCAACATATGTGACAAACATTTCATTAAGACCCCAAGGAACCATATCAACTTGTGGAAAAATGGGCATAATATGGGTCCTTTAAAACCATCAACCAATTATTTGATGGAACAGAACTCAAATAATTTTCTCAGCTGCAAGAACAATATACACTTCCATCAAAGGATCTGTATAGATACCTTCAAATGAGACACTACATTACAAACCATAAAGACAGACAGTTAGTAAAAAAAAAAACTCACGTAATGGAAGACTATTTTATTCGTATAGCAGAAAACGGCTTTCCAACTAAAAACCACGTCTCCCACATATATAGAAGGCTTACAGCTGACAGAACACAATACATTGAACATCAAGGAAAAGTGGGAATTGGAAATAAATGTTATAATTGAAGATGCAACATGGGAAGATCTGTACAATAAATGTCATAAAGGAATCAATAGCCAATTATGGAAAGAATTTTATTGGAAACTAAAAATCAGATATTTTAATACACCTCTTGTAATCTCTAAATATGTGAAGGATCCTTCAGCTCCATTATGCTAGAGAAAATGTGGAAAAATAGGAGATCACACGCATATCTTTTGGGATTGCCCAGTAGTCAAAGGTTTTTGGAAAAATCTTTAAAAAGAAATCAATAGAATCATTGAAGTGAAGAGATTTAGGGGACACGAATCTGAGTTATATTCTACGTATACTTTTAATGATTGCCAGAAAAACAATAACTCTGAACTGGAAAGATGCAAAACCACCAACCATAACTCAGTGGAGACAGAGATTAAAACAGGTCCATACAATGGAAGAAATGACTGCAAAACTACAAATGACATTAGATATCTTCACAAGAAGATGGGCGTGACGTTATATCTAGAGTCGATATTGGATGTAGATGTTATAACTGAGGGGTTGAGGCTGTACACACAGAGTGCAACTGCAAAACAAAGAGGTCTATGAAAAATCTGGGCATGAAATGAATGTCTGTTGATTTCTTTATTTTATTTTTCACATTGATGCCTTTTACCTTTCTTTAGTTATTTCGCTTTGTATTTAGTATAAACATGTGGGAGGGGATGGGTGGGAATGTTTTCCGGGTGTGGATGTGGATAAAGATGGATTTGGACGTGTGCTGATTTTATTTTGTTGTATATATATATATTATATATATATACACATATATATATATTTTTTTCTTCTCGATGTCAAGGAATAATCTGTTTGTGGAAAATGCAAAATAAAAAGTTCTTAAAAAAAAAAAGGTGTGATGAAAAATATATTATAACCCACAAGCCTCAAAAAGAAAACAAGGCACTGGTAATGGTACTCCTGCTTTACTGGGATGGGGTTCGAATCCCTGCAGTGTCCGGCTATTTTTTTTGGCATAAACATGGTATGATATTTTCATTGTCACTGTTTCTACATTCACTTATAACCTGTACATAGATTTGTGTACAATAATTGAAATGTGGGCACATCTTTACAGATTGACTCCATTGTTTCTTTGAATCGAGCATTACTTTATGGTTGCACCACAAAACAGAGTGCAGGTGGGACGAGAGGAGGTGGACTTTATGCCTCATCTCTGTTTGAAATTCCCAAATTCTTCATTTAACTCCGTTCTCAGTACATCTTCGTCCTAAGCATCTTCTCATTGCTGTCTCCAGCTTTTGGTTTGCCTAATTAATTCATGTTTAACTGATCCTGACATCCATTAATCCCAAGTCAGAACGGTGATCAACGAGGGAGGTTTCTCACGGTCTTCATGACAAGTGAGGGAGTGGAATAAATGTCAACTTTACCGAAACAAGAACAACTAAAATGGTTTCTCTCCTGTATGAGTTAACATGTGACTCTTTAAATTCCCTCTCTTTGCAAAACATATTTTACAGACTGAGCAGCTGAAAGGTTTCTCTCCTGTGTGAGTTAACATGTGTGTCTTTAAAGTTCCTCCGTCTGTAAAAGATGTTTTACAGACTGAGCAGCTGAAAGGTTTCTCTCCTGTGTGAGTTAACATGTGAATCTTTAGATAGATAGATAGATAGATATATACTTTATTAATCCCCAAGGGGAAATTTGTCGTGACAGTAGCAGCAACACACAAGAGTAAAAACAAAACACAAAATATAAGAAACAGGGATGAAAGATATAGAAGTATACAAGTAAAATAAAAGTAAAATAAAATACAAAACAAAATATATATGTAAATAAATATACAACACACATGCACACAACAACACTGACAGATCAAATCAAATACAAAAAAAAAAATATATATATACAGGACTGTCTCAGAAAATTAGAATATTGTGATAAAGTTCTTTATTTTCTGTAATGCAATTAAAAAACAATAATATGTTTTATTCTTTTAATATTGCTGATTATTATGGCTTACAGCTTAAGAAACTAAATCCTATCTCATAAAATTTGAATATTTCCTCAGACCAAGTAAAAAAAAAGATTTATAACAGCTGAGTGTTTGTCAAGGCTCAGGAAACCCTTGCAGGTGTTTCGAGTTAATTAGACAATTCAAGTGATTTGTTTAATACCCTACTAGTATACTTTGTCATGATATTCTAATATTTAGAGATAGGATATTTGAGTTTTCTTAAGCTGTGTTTAATCAGCAATATTAAAAGAATAAAAGGCTTGCAATATTTCAGTTGATTTGTAATGAATCCAGAATGCATGACATTTTTGTTTTTTTAATTGCATTACAGAAAATAAAGAACTTTATCACAATATTCTAATTTTCTGAGACAGTCCTGTATATATTAAATAGACAGTGTGCAAAAAGCAAAGTGTGTGTATGAGTGCAGAGCAAATGAAATGAAGTGTGTGTGTATGTGTGAAGTGCAAACAAATGAGATGTGTGAAGTGCAGATCAACATAGTGTAAGTATTCAGTTATTGTTGTAGTTATTGCACTATGGTCTGGCAAGAGGTGATCTGTTATACAGCCTCATCGCCGCCGGCAGGAATGTTCTCCTGTATCTGTCCTTGTGGCAGCGAGGGAGGCGTTTGGAGAAAGTACTCTGTCCCTGCAGTAGGTGGTGGTGGAGAGGGTGGTCCGGTGGAGAGGGTGGTCCGGTGGTCCGGTTGTCCAATATGGACACAAGTTTCTTCAACGTCCTCCTCTCCACCACCTGTTCCAGGTGCTCCAGCTGGCAGCCGATGATGGAGCCAGCCTTCCTAACCAGTTTGTTGAGACGGCTGGTGTCACAGCTCGATGCTGCTCCCCAGCAGACAATGGCAAAGTGCACACTGGCGACAACCGACTGGTAGAATAACTCCAGCATCTTGCTGCACACGCTGAAGGATCAAAGCTTTCTCAGGAAAAGAGTCTCATCCCTTCTTGTCCACAGCGTTGATGTTGGCCTTCCAGTTCAGTCGGCTGTCGATGGAGACGCCCAGGTACTTGTACCTCCACCATGTCCACGCCCTCCCAGGACACTCAGAGGTGGAGGAGCTGTGCTTCCTCCTGAAGTCCACCACCATCTCTGGTCTTGGCCACGTTCAGCCGCGTGGTTCTCATCGCCCACTTTACAAAGTCACTCACCACTGCCCTGTACTCCTCCTCCGTCCATCCCTAATACACCCGACCACTGCAGAGTCATCAGAGTACTTCTGCAGATGGCATGACTCTGTGTTGTACTGGAAGTCACTGGTGTACAGGGTGAAGAGGAAGGGAGACAGAACAGTTCCCTGTGGGGCTCCAACATCACTGACCACCGTTCCAGACAGCACACGCCCCATTCTGACAAACTGTGGCCTGCCTGTGAGGTAGTCAGTGATCCAGGAGATGGTGGACGCGTCCACACCGACCACTCGCAGCTTCTCACTCAGCAGCAGTGGCTGGATGGTGTTAAATGCACTGAGAAGTCAAAGAAAGTGACTCACAGAGACACCGGTTCCATCCAGGTGCGACTGCGCTCGTTGCAGCAGGTAGATGATGCGTCCACTCCCACATGAGGCTGGTAAGCAAATTGCAGAGGGTCCAGCGACGATTTCACCTGCGGCCGGAGGTGGGCCAAGACCAGCCTCTCCAGCACCTTCATCACATGGGAGGTGAGGCGACCGGGTCGGTAGTCGTTGAGGCCAGATGGTGCTGACTTTGGGACAGGGACCAGGCACGACGTCTTCCACAGCACTGGACCTCCCAGCCTCAGGCTGAGGTTGAAGAGGCGCTGCAGGACACCAGACAGCTGGGTGGGCAGGTCTTTAGGACCCTGGGGCTGATGCCATCAGGACCTTCCGCCTTGCGCTGGTGTAGCTTCTCCAGCTGTCTTCTCACCTGGTCAGTCGTCACAGAGAGAGGGGGGAGGGTGGAGGAGCCCATTGATGTTGAGGGCTCGGTGACTGTGCAGCTCAGCAGGGGGGACAGAGGGGGAGGTGTTTGGGAGGTGTGATGTGTGGAGGAGACGGGGGAGGGCTGTGAACTGAACCTGTTGAAAAAACAGTTCAGGTCGTTGGCCCTCTCCAGGGAGCCCCCTGGCTGTCTACCTCCCACCTTGAAGCCAGTTATCTGCTTCATCCCAGACCACACCTCCCTTGTGTTGTTCAGCTGGAGTTTGGCCTCCAGCTTCCTCCTGTAGGAGTCCTTGCCCTCCCTGAGCTTCACCTTAAGGTTGCGCTGGACTCTCCTCAGCTCATCCCTGTCTCCAGACCTGAAAGCAGCTTTCTTAATGTTAAGAAGCGCCTTCAGGTCCCTGGTGATCCAGGGCTTGTTGTTGGGGAAGCAGCGCACAGTCCGTGATGGGATGGTGGTGTGTTCACAGAACTTGATGTATTCCGTGATGCAGTCGGTCATACTGTTGATGTCCTCCCCGTGCGGTCCACACAGCACATCCCAGTCCGTCGACTCGAAGCAGTCCTGCAGAGTCGTTAGCCTCCAGAGACCACCTCCTCACAGTCCTGGTGGTCACGCAGCCTCTTCACCAGAGGAACAGACCTGGTGTCAGCCGGACCAGGTCATGATCAGACCTGCCGAGGGGGGGAAGGGCAGTGGCACTGTATGCGTCCTTAGTATTAGCATACAGCAAGTCCAGAGTTTTATTGTTCCTAGTTGGGCAGTCTATGTATTGATGGAAGGTTGGCAGAGCTTTATCCAATGTGGTGTGGTTAAAGTCACCAGTGATAGCCATGAATGCTCCAGGCTGATGATTCAGCAGAGCAGACACAGTGGAATGGATGGTGTCCACTGCTTGCTCAGCGTCAGCTGATGGCGGCACGTACACGACAACCACAATGGCGGACGTGAACTCTCTCGGCAAATAGTACGGCGCATCCCGCCAGCAGTTCAATGTTTGGGCTACAGAAGCGCTCCTTCACGCACACATGGTCCGGGTTGCACCACCGTTCATTCACATAAACAGCGATCCCCCTCCTCTTCTTACCGCTTGTGTAGCGTCCGCCCGAACAGTCCTGAAGCCGGGCACAGACGCGCTGTGATCCGGATAGTCCGCGTGCAGCCACATCTCAGTAAAACACAAGAGGCTGCTCTCACGGAAGATCCTCTCAGTCATTACCAGCGTGCCGAGCTCATCCGTCTTATTCGCCAGAGACCTCACGTTCCCCGTTATGATCGCCGGTACCGAGGGTTTGTATCTCCTCGTTTTAGCCTTCCGCTTGACACCCGCTCTGCAGCCGCGAGCTCTTCTCCGTAGCTCCACCGGGATCACAGGTCTGTCTCCAGGCAGAAGCTGCGGCCTGCACAGCGCGATCAGCTGAGCGCGCGAGTAAACGACGGTCCCCGTCATTGTTTTGCTGTGGCTCTCCGATACACACGACAAAGTGAACAAAAGCCACAGTAGAAGTTCCGAAAAAAGTAGTTATGGTCCAGTGTCCGACCGTAACTAAGACAAACGTGAACGAAAAGGAAAGGAAAAAAAGAGGAAAAGTGCAAAAAAAGACAATAAAATAAAAGCAAAACGCCACTACTGAAACAAGCAGCCGTTGGCACGGCGCCATTTTCTTTCTTTAGAGTTTTTCTCTCTCTAAACCATGTTTTACAGACTGAGCAGCTGAAAGGTTTCTCTCCTGTGTGAGTTAACTTGTGACTCTTTAAATGACTGCTCTGTGTAAAACATCTTTTACAGAATGAGCAGCTGAAAGGTTTCTCTCCTGTGTGAGTTAACATGTGTGTCTTTAAATTTCCTCTCTCTTTAAAACATCTTTTACAGACCGAGCAGCTGAACGGTTTTTCTCCTGTGTGAATTAACATGTGTCTCTTTAAAGTTCCTCTCTGCGCAAAAGATGTTGTACAGACTGAGCAGCTGAAAGGTTTCTCTCCTTTGTGAGTTAACATGTGTCTCTTTAAACTTTCTCTCTGCGTAAAAGATGTTTTACAGACTGAGCAGCTGAAAGGTTTCTCTCCTGTGTGAGTTAACATGTGTCTCTTTAAACTTTCTCTCTGCGTAAAAGATGCTTTACAGATTGAGCAGCTGAAAGGTTTTTCACTAGAACTACATTTTGAATCACTGACAGAAACATCATCATTATTCAGAGAGTTTAAACCTGATTGAGGTTCTCTGGTCTTCTTCCAATCAACAGAATCATCAGTATCTGGTTCAGAAGAGTCTCCAGTCTCCTCATCAGTATCTGGTTCTGAAGAGTCTCCAGTCTTTTCATCAGGATCTGGAGGTCTATCTGGATCTGGGTTCCTGGCTGGTTCTGGTCCTCCACAATCATCTCCATCAGCTTCTATTTCCATCGGTTCAGTTTGTCTTTGATGAAGCGGAGATGACTGAGCTTCCTCTTCAGCTTCACAGGAGTGAATGAGAACTTGAGACCAGCCTCCTCCAGCCCTTGAAGCTGCTCTCCCTCCTGACTGGTCCAGAGTTCCTCATGTACCTCCTTAGTGTGGGAGGGCTCTGAGTTCTCTTGTTCCTCCTGTTCCTCTTTAATGTGGGGGGGCTCTGGGTTCTCCTGTTCCTCTTTAATGTGGGGGGGCTCTGGGTCCTCCTGTTCCTCTTTAATGTGGGGGGACTCTGGATGCACCTGGTCCAGACTGGAGCTCCAGACCTGCTGCTCAGAAGGAACCGCTTCTTTAACCACCAACAGCTGCTGGACGTCTGTGGAGAATAGAAACATACATTTATACATCTTATGAATCTCATATTAAACTGTTATTTATTCAAGAAGTATATCACTGAATATTCTGAGTTAGTTGTGTATGAGAGAAGCATGACCTCTAAATAAAAAGAACAACATTACATGTCATGTAGCAGACACTTTTATCCAAAACAACTTAAAATAAGTGAATTCAACCACGAGTACAAACTCAGAACAACAAGAATAAAGAAAGTAAGTTCTCCAAGAATGCCAAACTCTAAAAATACCAAAAGTAATTCCATAAGTAATGATATAAGTAATGCCATAGTGCAATTCAAGTGCGACTGAAATGCTAATGTTTTTATTCAACGTAGTTGGAAAATATGTGTTTTTTATTTTCGGCAGAAGATGTAGAGACAGATAGATAGATGTATACTTTATTGATCCCGCAAGCGGGAAATTACAGGCAGATACTGGAAGATTACAGCATAACATGAGGGAAGAGAGGAGAGAAAAAAAACAGAAAAAACCCCCAGATTATGCCCCTAGAGGGGTACAGTGTGGGAGCAGGAAAAAACACCTCAGCACAAAAGCACATACATTTAAACAAGACATGCAACGGAGAGGAAGGGGGGAGGGGAGGTAAGCCAAAGACTGGCTGATCTAAGCCCAGCCATTGGGGGGCAGAAGGTAACCAGCGCAGACAAGCAGCCAGCCATCCGGCAGCCATTTAAGGCTCCAGTAGACCCCGTCCTGTCACACTGGGGGCACAAAGCAGGTGAAGGCGTGGGATGGGGGTGAGGGTAGTGAATGCATATCAGTGTGTGGAAGTTCGTGTGTGAGTGGCCTGGTATGTCGTCCTCCCCCAGGCCACAACCGACAAGAGTTCTCAGACCGCAAGATGGTCGTTGCCATGGAGATAGCCTTGAAAGGTCCTGGAGAGACAACAACCACAGGTGTCTGTGGATCGGGGGAAGGGAATGAGAGAGATTCTCACTTCAGCGATCTTCAGGGGAGTTGTTGTTCCAGTAACGGCCTTGGCCAAGGCCCGTTCTGGTTGAGGGAGCCGAAAGCAGATCAGATTGGGATTGTTGGGTCTTCCAGTTGCTGCATTCAATTTGCGCACCTACTATTCCTCCATTTTCCCAATAGGATTTCAAATCGATCCAATTTCATTTGCAGAGCCGTCAGCTTCTCCACGATGTTATCATTCTGGCGGTTCAATGCCACAGTCTGAGTGCCAACAACTCTACCCAGAGCATCACTCATGTCGGGCAGCCTTTGGGGACTTTTAACAGCTGTCACCGTTTCTTTAATTTTCCGACAAGCACCAAATCCAAACAGCAGAAATCCTGTAATCATAGTTCCGAATAGGTAGATGTCTTCTACGTCCTCCATGGAAAGGGCTGCTAGGCACACGACACGCCACTTCTCATACGCGTCCATCGTGTAAACAGCTGCAAACGTCCCGGCAGGACGGGCAGGTTCCCCCGAACCCGAGCTTCTCGTCGAGAAGATGGTGTCAATTGCGTTGAGAGACCAGTTGATCAGGTCCATGGTTTTTAGTTCGAAGAGCGATGAGGAGAGAGTCTCTCAAGTGCTGAAAAAAACTCTCGGCTTTTTAATGCTTGAATTGCAGGGGTGCTCAATACGCCGATCGATTGGTCCGCTGCAGAGCTCCGACGCCGGTCTGCGCATAGAAATAGTCACAAGCACCCCCCCCCCCCCCCAGTCAACAACTTTTCTCGGAGTAGAAATAGTCGCTAGCACCCCACCCCCCCGTCAACAACTCTTTTCGGCTCTAAGCCGGCGCGCGCAACGCTCAGCTGCATCGGGTGCTGATGGAAATCTCACGCTTGAGAGCCCTGATAATCATGACAATACATAACACATGAAACACAAGACAATACCAGAAAAACGGATGTGTAGTGTCGCGATTGAACCAATCCACGAGTACGCGTGCAGGAGAGACCAGCCGTACTGCAGAAGGATTTTAGTTGAACTTCAATCAGGTTTATTCAACAGAGTATCACACAAGCTGAATGCGTGTACTCGGGTCTGTAGGAAGGGCCTCCGCTCGCTCCATTCCTGACAGACTGACATTCCAAAAGATTAGTTATGCATATAAAGTCTTTAAGAGCATTGTGATTGGATTTGCATAATAAGTAGGAGGCGGCCCGTGGTTTAGACTTAGGAGCCTCATTGGAGCACAGGGTGTAGTCCAACCCTCTAGGCCCCACCCAGGTCTTCCTTCTCCAGCCATCAGGAGTGTGTGCATGTTGTTTCTCATTTCTGTGTATATGGGGTGAATTGACTCGGCTTGAAGAGTTCATGTGCGGGACAAAGATATGATTCACTTGTTGCTTTTTTGAAGATTCTCTAACGAGCTCGGGAGTCTTAAAATAGTCTTATCTCTTTCGGGATGGGACGAGCTGTGGCTAGAAGGTCGGTCCCAGGATAGTTACAAAGGGCCAGTGTAGCTGTGGGTGTGGGGGTGGCAGAGAGAGAGCCAATGTGTGTGTGAGGGGTCAGAGAGGGCCAGTGTGTGTGTGTGAGATGCTGTGTGGCAGAAAGAGGGCCAATGTGCTCAGCGTTCCACTCTCATTCTAAAGTGTCTATATACAACCTATTTTCTATAAATCTAATTCTAAAGTAGCTTAATCTTAGCTGAATACACTTGTGTTGGAGTCTGTATCAGCTTGACAGTTTGTTTAGCCATCTTTATTTTCGGGGTGATTTGCAGCCGAGTGTGAAGCGGCGGGGATGAGAGTCAGCACCTCCACATCTGAGGCCATGGTGCTCTGCCGGAAACCGATGGACTGCTCCCTCCAGGTGGGACAGAGTGCCCCAAGCGAAGGAGTTCAAGCATCTCGGGGTCTTGTTCACGAGTGAGGGTAAGATGGAGAGAGATCGGTGCGGCTGCAGCAGTAAAACAGGCGCTATAGCGGACCGTCTTGGTGAAGAGGAGCTGGGCCGGAAGGCAACGCTCTCAATTTGCTGGTCGGTCTACCTTCCAATCCTCACCTATGGTCACGAACTTTGGGCCGTGATCAAAAGATCAAGGTCGAATATCCTCCGTGGGGGCCGGGCTCAGCCTGAGAGATAGGGTACCGAGCTCAGACATCAGGAGGGAGCTTGGCGTTGAGCCGCTACTCCTTCGCATCGAAAGGAGTCCTCTGAGGTGGTTCGGGCATCTGATTCGGACGCCTCCTGGACGTCTCCCTTTAGAGGTTTTCCAAGTACGTCCAACTGGGAGGAGACCCCGGGAAGACCCAGGACCCGCTGGAGGGATTACATCTCGCTGCTGGCCTAGGAACGCCTCAGGATCCCCCAGAAAGAGCTGGAACATGTTGTAGGTGAGAGGGAAGTCTGGCTCAGCCTGCTGGGTCTGCTGCCCCCAAGACCCGACCCCGGACTAAGCGGATGAGAGTGGATGGAAGCAAAAATAAGAAGAAAGCACTCCAAACAAGGCAGATCGTCAACGCAGCAGTAAAGTACAGTAACTGTAATTGTATCACACAGAAGCCGGGTCACTGGACCGATAACTGATGAAATACAGTCTGCTGACATATTCTTGGTGGAGGATCTCAACTCAACAAAGCTCAGCAGTCTGGATCGCTATGACAGCAGCTACAAGCACAACAGGAACACTCGGGGGTTCATAAAATACCCGATGACAAAGAACAGGGCAGGTAAAGCTAAACAAAACAAACACGGTGACTTCTCTACCCAGATGATATTCTCTTCGTGGAGATGGCTTCGTAGTGGTTAGTGGATAGAGTCCTCCCAGTTGGAAGTGAGTCACTGCCCCAAACGAGGGAGGTCCAGTTTCTCAAGGTCTTGTTGACAAGTGAGGGAGTCGAATAAATGTCAACTTTACCAAAACCAGAACAACTAAAATGAGTTCTCTTTTGTGTGAGTTAACATGTGATTTTTTAAATGACTGCTCAGTGTAAAACATCTTTTACAGAGTGAGCAGCTGAACGGTTTCTCTCCCGTGTGAGTTAACATGTGACTCTTTAAAGTTCCTCTGTGTCTAAAACATGTTTTACAGACTGAGCAGCTGAAAGGTTTCTCTCCTGTGAGTTAACATGTGAATCTTTAGAGTGTTTCTCTCTCTAAAACATGTTTTACAGACTGAGCAGCTGAAAGGTTTCTCTCCTGTGTGAGTTAACTTGTGACTCTTTAAATGACTGCTCTGTGTAAAACATCTTTTACAGAATGAGCAGCTGAAAGGTTTCTCTCCTGTGTGAGTTAACATGTGTGTCTTTAAATTTCCTCTCTCTTTAAAACATCTTTTACAGACTGAGCAGCTGAAAGGTTTCTCTCCTTTGTGAGTTAACATGTGTCTCTTTAAACTTTCTCTCTGCGTAAAAGATGTTTTACAGACTGAGCAGCTGAAAGGTTTCTCTCCTGTGTGAGTTAACATGGGACTCTTTAAACGACTGCTCAGTGCAAAAGATGTTCTACAGATTGAGCAGATGAAAGGTTTCTCTCCTGTGTGAGTGAACATGTGACTCTTTAAAGTTCCGCTCTGTGCAAAAGATCTTTTACAGACCGAGCAGCTGAAAGGTTTCTCTTCTCTGTGAGTTAACATGTGTTTCTTAAACTCTCGTTTGAGGTGAAATCTTTTCCCACATTTAGAGCAGCTTAATGGTTTCTGACTAGAACTACATTTTGAATCACTCACAGCAACATCATTATTCAGAGAGTTTAAACCTGGTTCTCTGGTCTTTTTCCAATCAACAGACTCATCAGTATCTGGTTCAGAAGAGTCTCCAGTCTTTTCATCAGGATCTGGAGGTCTATCTGGATCTGCGTTCCTGGCTGGTTCTGGTCCTCCACAATCATCTCCATCAGCTTCTATTTCCATCGGTTCAGTTTGTCTTTGAAGAAGCTGAGAGGACTGAGCTTCCTCTTCAGCTTCACAGGAGTGAATGAGAACTTGAGACCAGCCTCCTCCAGCCCTTGAAGCTGCTCTCCCTCCTGACTGGTCCAGAGTTCCTCATGTACCTCCTTAGTGTGGGAGGGCTCTGAGTTCTCCTGGTCCTCCTGTTCCTTTTTAATGTAGGGGGGCTCAGGGTTCTCTTGGTCCTCCTGTTCCTCTTTAATGTGGGGGGGCTCAGGGTTCTCCTGGTCCTCCTGTTCCTCTTTAATGTGGGGGGGCTCTGAGTTCTCCTGGTCCTCCTGTTCCTCTTTAATGTGGGGGGGCTCAGGGTTCTCCTGGTCCTCCTGTTCCTCTTTAGTGTGGGGGGGCTCAGGGTTCTCTTGGCCCTCCTGTTCCTCTTTAATGTGGGGGGGCACTGAGTTCTTTTGGTCCTCCTGTTCCTCTTTAACTAGCGGGGGCTCTGGATGCATCTGGTCCAGACTGGAGCTCCAGACCTGCTGCTCAAAAGGAACCTCTTCTTTAACCACCAACAGCTGCTGGACATCTGTGGAAAAGAGTAACATACATTTATACATATTTTGAATCTCATATTAAACTGTTATTTATTCAAGAAGTATCACGACCTCTTAATAAAAACAACAACATTACATATCATGTAGCTGACACTTATCCAAATCGACTTACAATAAGTGAATTCAACCACGAGTACAAACTCAGAACAAGAATAAAGAAAGTAACATTTCTTCAAGAAAGTCAAACTACAAAAATACCATAAGTAATACCATAATACAATCAGTAATTCCATAAGTAATGATATTCAATTCAGTTTATTTGTATAGCCCAATTTCACAAATTTGTCTCGGAATGCTTTACAATCTGTACACAGACATCCCTGCCCCAAAACCTCTCATCGGATCAGGAAAAACTCGCAAATAAATAAAATGAATATGACAGAGTGGATGAATAGTTCATAGTAGTCATATTCCACGATGGAGAGCTCCACGATCCATCAGGTAGATGGAGGTAGAGAGGAGGAGTGGGCGGAGTCTCAACAGTGGGCGGAGTCTCAACAGGACAGTGGCGTAGTCAGGAGCAGGAATTCCACGACCCAGACCTCGATGATCCATCAGGCAGATAGGATCTATGCCGTCTCATAGGGTCCGATGACCCCATGAGACGTGAAGTCAAAAGGACTCCGGGGAGAAAGCAGAGTTAGTAACGTGTGATTGAGAGATGAAAATTCATCCCTAAGGAGAGAAAAGAGGAGAGAGGTGCTCAGTGCATCCTAAAACGTCCCCCGGCAGCTATAAGCCTATAGCAGCATATCAAGGGGCTGGACCAGGTGAACCTGATTCAGCCCTAACTATAAGCTCTGTCGAAGAGGAAAGTCTTCAGTCGACTCTTAAACGAGGTGACTGTGTCTGCCTCCCGGACTGAAGGTGAAGCTGGTTCCATAAAAGAGGAGCTTGATAACTAAAGGCTCTGGCTCCCATTCTACTTTTTAAGACTCTAGGAACTACAAGTAGTCCCGCATTTAGTGAGCGCAGCTCTCTAGTGGGGCAATATGGTACTACAAGCTCCTTAAGATATGATGGAGCTTCACCAATCAAGGCTTTGTAGGTTAAGAGAAGAATTTTAAAAGTGATTCTTGATTTTACTGGGAGCCAGTACAGAGCAGCTAGTGCAGGAGTAATGTGATCTCTGTTCTTAGTTTAAATGAGAATACGGAGGACCATGGCCGGCGCGTTACCGGTATCGAAGAAGACTTGTCGGGCTACAGTGACAGAATTGTCGACCTCGAGGAAATGTGCACCTCGCTCAAAAACACAAATTCTATCCTTGTTGACACAGTGGATGATCTCGAAAACAGATCGAGGAGGTGCAATTTGAGAGTGACCAACTTGGCGGAGAAAATAGAAGGGACTGATCCGGTCAAATTCATGTCGGGCTTTTTTGCCGAGACTTTGGGAAGCGATTTATTCCCACCTCACGACTCTGGACCGGGCACACCGGCTCGGCGCGCTGCGCTCCGGGTCCAACTCAAAGCCGAGAACTATGATGGTGACTTTTCACGACTTCCAGGATAAGGATCGCGCACTGAGAGTGAGGCGGGACAAACTCAACTACCGCGGGGGACGAGTCGTCTTCTACCCGGACTACAGCGCCGCTGTCACCAAGAAGCGAACAGCATTTAACCCCGTGAAGGCCCTTCTCTACCAGAAAGGAGTGAAGTTTCGAATGATTTTTCCTGCTTTATTAAAGGTCGACCACAAGGGAGAGACTCACTCCTTCAACACTGCGGAGGAGGCGCAAACATTCTATGACCAGCATGTCGGTGAACTGTGAGTAACTTCACTCAAACTGACCTGACGGACTGAATGGTGGGACTCATGTGGGACTGTGTTGACATCTTGTTCCGCTTCATTCTGTTACACTGGTAAATTTCAGCTTTTGGATTTATGCTGTCAAAGTAACTTTACCTTTCCGTTGTGTTATTTAGCATCACTGCTCAATATGCTTAATACTTACTCGTTTACGATAAAATGTAACCTGTTAATCCCTTTTAGTTGTTTGTTGCACGGGAGCCAGCCCTTGTGCAGGCTCGGGTAGTGAGGGATTAGACTCGATGCACTGGAAGTTTGAGATGGGTTTTTTCCTGCGGTTTTCTTCGTTTGGGGAAGTAGATCTAGGACCGTTTTATTTTGGAGTTTCTTTTTGTGGAGGGAATATGGGTCTGGCCCACAATTTACACTGTAATGCAAAAAAACAATGAATACAGTTATCACAAGGACAGAACCAAATATGATTCTCTTTTTCATTTTTCCAAACATTATCTTAACAATCTTTTCTCTAACTGACCTTAATGTCCCCGTTAATGGCTAACTTTAGCAATCCCTCTGAGGATGTCTACAGGAATAAACAAGTGAAATTTAAGACCACGTTTAAATAAAATTTAAGACCTAACTTGTGATGGAAATACAAATCAAAAGTGGAAATATACATTAATCTAAACACACTGTTTGTTCAAAATGAACAGTATGGTGTAATGCGAAGGGATAACAAAAAAATGTCATTGCTGTTGTAAATTATATTTATTAATACAACATTTTCAGAACATTTATGTCCCATGAATAAATGCTTATAACATCAAGTAAATATATTTTAAAAAATACGGGCAACATAGTTCCTTTTGAACATAAAAAACAATTCCAGCTGCTTTTAAAATGCAAATACATTTCCAAAATAGAATGTGTGTGTGAGTGAGTGAGCGAGAGTTCTTATGTCTCTATGTGATGGATGTTTGTGTCACAGGTTCATGTCTACTCCTGAGCTTTTGTGAATAGACTAGGAAAACAATCCTTTTCAAACTATATGAATTAAAAAAACTTCCAGTTGACATTTGGTCCATTCTCCTGGAAAAAAAGAAAGAAAAGGCAGACAAGAGCCAAACAACAGTCACCACATCTCTTCATGACACCACCACTTCAGATTAATGTCAGACTGGATACATATGAATGAAAACTATTTTTACAAATTAAGCAACGTGAGCCATCCCTTGAGCCTCGTGAACACTATGTAGACATATTGACAGGTAAACACCACTCTACTTACTACCATTCTAAAACTATTTTTAATTAGTCCAATTAATGTGTAGTGCGCCTATGCATAGCTGTTATTAACTTGACACACGAGTAAAGCTTAACTATATGAAACACATACTTGTATACATGAGGATAGTTAATACATATATTTATGGCAGACTTACTTTGAGGTGCTGAAGTAGGTCCTGGGCGGTGTCATGGCCCATGAGCTCCAGAGGATCCTGACGGGACCTGGTCATTTAACCGAGAGCACATGAAGTCCAGCTGTCTGCTCGCGGTGGTCTGGTCCAGAGTCTCGTGGAACAGAATGAAGAACGCACCGCAGCGTTGGACTTCGGTGATGAGCTCTTTGTTGCACGGCGCTGGATTTCCTCCGGTGACCTCCAGCGTTGTAGTTGACGTTGTTGCTGGCGGCGGAGCAGGAGCCCTGCGGGCTGCTGGCGGCCTTCAGTCTCTGTGCTTCTTGCTCTGCCGTGAGATTCCACGGCTGGAAAGTCTCCTGACACATAACGCAGCTTCAGAAGCATTTCACCGACCGTGACCAGAAACACTCGTTCTTTTCAAGCCGTTGTTGAACTTGCATCCTGCCATGTTTTCTAAAGTAGCCGATACTTCACGTTGTAGGGGATGGGACCAAATACGCAGGGCCCCTTTAAGAGAAGGGGCGTGGCCCCAGTGACACCGCAGAGCGACCGGAGCAAAATATTAGACCTGGCGGAACAGATTGCCTCATATTCCCAGTGACATGACACCCAACAAATTTAAGACCAAGCCAATCTGAATTTAAGACAATTTAAGACTTTTTAAGGCCTTATTTTTTGGAAAAGCAATTTAAGACTTTTTAAGGACCCGCGGACACCCTGCTTGCGACAGTAAAAATGTTTTAATTTTAGTGTAATCTGAGCTAAATCTTAGAAACAATCTATAAAGATACAAAATCAATTCATTGTTTACTTTAATATGCTCGTATATGATTTGTCGACATCTTATTTTGAAAAACGGATGTTGTTTCACGTGGTTCTTTCCGCTAACTTTATCAAAACCCTCGCGCGCTCCCGATCGATGCGTTTACCGTGAACATCAGTATATAGGGGCTCAGAAATGTAAGTGTCGGCTGAGTTGACCGCAGTCTCCACGTGCAGACCCCGTACCACGCGGCCTGGAGACCCGGAACAACGAAGAAGAAGCACCCACCTGATGCGTGTCGCTCGTGTTCTCTGAGCGGAGACACGGTGTCCTCATAAGCTGCTGTCAATGTGTCCAACAGCCCAGAAGACTCTTCAACGGCCGCGTGGACTCGCTGCTTCACCAACAGCCTCATCTTTTCTCCCGGAGACACGGAGACCGACACCGGAGGCTCCTCGGACTCCATCTTTGAACGACGCATGCGCAGTTGGATGTAGTGCATGATGGGAAACGCCTCGCTGTCGTCACGGAGAGCTGATTGGCTCTTAGATTTGACCACAAACGCCACGATATATACACGATATGCTGTCATGTTGTCATGGTAACGGGATGTATTCAAGCCCTAAAGTCTCCCACACTCAAGCTCTTAATAATAATAATAATAATGCATTTCATTTTTATCGCACTCTTCCTTCAAAGAATCTCAGAGTGCCATACCTATAGTAAAAACAAATAAAACCGATTAAAACATAGTTAAAGCAACCCATAAAAATAAAAAAGAATGTAATAGCTGACAATAAATTCATACCTGCAAACTCATGAGGGGTGAAAAAGGTGACAACGGGGGGGGGGGGGGTGCAGGTGACTTTTTTTGTTGTTGTCTTTTTTTGTCACCACATCTACGTTGTTTGAAGCCTCAAAGCTTTTAAAACCACAACTACAGTCATTTTATTGTTCTGACCACAAATCTAAATAATGATAATAAACAGTTTAAGAACAAAAGGTCCTCCGCTCTGACTCAGCCCTATAATGATCGTAATAACAAATATACATGATTGTCATTATATATAATATGGTTAAAGTCATTCATGAACCAACTTCCTTTTTTTTTGCCTGAACAGTCCTCATGGACTTCTCCCTGAATCTGTTCTGTCTCTACCCGTTTGTCACGATACTCATATTATAACTTCTATACATATTACATACCTGCCATAAATATCATGATACCCGATACCAGAATTCAATACAATACCATGAAAACAATATGGTACCATAAATACGAGACTGGTATATTTATCTATAATAGTAATAAATAAAACATCTGTATGGTTCACTTTTTACCAACTTTTTCAACACTTAACAAATGTCAGTAATATTAGTATTAATACAGCCAGATATGAATGAAACTACATGGAGCCATCATAGCATTGATGATCACTATGAGGCCGTTAGTCTCTGACCAGATGATACACAGTTCATCAGGATGAGCAGCTGGAGAGTTACACAACTTTACAGACTGAACTTAAACATTTCACTTCTGGCATCTTTTTATTGTTTAAGCCGAAGTCTCTAAAGCTGCGCCACTTCTCTCGCTGTGAGCTGCATGGCAGTTTGGCGCAGACAGCTCGACACGGAGCAGCGCGTGCTCTGATCGCTCTTTTAATGAAGTATCGATACTAAAATATGCTAAATCACATCGTGTTTAACGTACGGTACTTTGTTAGCATCGCTACACCGTGCAGCGTGACAGCAGCAGATGTAGCGGCTGACATTCAAGCTAACCTGAACCCCCAAACGCTGAAGACATCTGAACGCTGATTGGCCGAGACGCGACACGTCCCATCAAAGATGTTTTATTGCGAAGAGCACCACTCCACACTTTTCTCCGCGTCTCACTGCAATCTCAACGGCAGCGGGCCAGGTGACCGCCCCCCCCCAAAACAAAAACTCTTCGGATCTCCACGATTCACGTGGATGACCTATTTTGAGTTCAAAACGGTGAATTTCACCGAAAGGTGACAAGTTTGCAGGTATGAAATTAACTCAAGGTAAAAAATGCCTTCCTGAATAAAAAGGTGTTTAGGCCAGTCTTAAAAGAGTTCAGTGTCTGAGTTGCCCTCAGGTGGTCAGGGAGACCGCTCATTAAGCGCAAGGCCCGGTCGCCCATGGTCAGTGGTGTATAAAGTACCCAAAAGTCATACTTGAGTAAAAGTAAAGATACTTGACTGGAAAATTACTCAAGTAAAAGTAAAAGTCACCTATGAGAATACTACTTGAGTAAAAGTATTAAAGTATCTGATTTTTTTTGTACTTAAGTATCAAAAGTAATTTTCTGATATTAAATGTACTTAAGTATTGAAAGTAAAAAAGTAAATGCTGTTAATAAAAAACAAAGGGTCAGAATTTTGAGAATTAAGAAGTTTATTTGTTTGGGTGCTGTGCCATGAACAAGGAGTATGAGCTTGGATGAACTTAGCAATATATGAATACTATGAAATTACAAAATATAAAACACGATTAACACAGAAAAAGCAGAACCAAAAGTAACAACCAAAATCATCACTTTAAAGTGAAAAATGTGTTGTTCATCTTCAAAAGAAGTTGATTTTCAAAATGGACAGATGTCAGTCTCGCTCTTCTGGGGCTGAAGACGAGTCCTGCGATGCTGAAGAGCCGTTCACCTGGTGCAGGTAGAGTGTGTCTAGCTTCACAGGCCCTGATGGTGCAGGTAGAGTGTGTCTAGCTTCACATGCCCTGATGGTGCAGGTAGAGTGTGTCTAGCTTCACAGGCCCTGGTGGTGCAGGTAGAGTGTGTCTAGCTTCACAGGCCCTGATGCAGGTAGAGTGTGTCTAGCTTCACAGGCCCTGATGCAGGTAGAGTGTGTCTAGCTTCACAGGCCCTGATGCAGGTAGAGTGTGTCTAGCTTCACAGACAGCAGCACACAGTTGGGAAGCATTTCATCAAGTCAACGTGATCCACGTCTCCATCCAGCTGTTTGCTGCTGTCATGCGCTTGAGATGACGAAGAAGAAGTCCTCTTCATCAGATGAACTGGACCTGGTGGCATCACCTAGCTGCAGGGAGGGTTCTTCCATGTGCTGCTTGAAATATTCCTGAAATAAAGTGAGAGTATTATAGACATGATAGAATTAATAACACTTCCTAACATGTCATGACCCCAACCAACAGTTTTGTACTCAATAGTTTGTTTTAATTTGAGGTTTATACATTTAGTTTCATGCACTGTCCGTGCATCCAGAGTTGATTTGTGAATATGTACTTGTATCTCTGGAGTTAAACACCACAACAGTCCCAAATCAATATTGTCGCCATTACTGGACCGTCACTCTTATAATATTAATACAAATAATGATAATAATAATAATGCTGTAATGATTAGCATTATATTATAGCTAAGACGACTCAAATCAACAAATTCTCACAACTGTCAACACTTCTTCAGCTCATTAACTCGCTAGAGATCCGTCTGCTGGACTAACGATAATTGTCTCATTTAATTGACGATAGCTAGCGAACGGTAGCCTAACATACAACATGCGGAGGACAATCAGACACCTGTTTCCCCCCCTCTCCTGCCAAAGATATAACTTACTCCAATCCTGAGGACAACACTGCTAGATATCTTAACAGGTTTATCAAAACTAAACATTAACGTTGCGGCTCATGGGATTAATCTTAGTTTACCTCAATGTGTTTCCTGAGGTTGGTGAGTTGTTGAAGGCCATATCTCCATAGCTTTCGGTCGGCATAAGAGGCACTTCATCCGGTAGGAAGAAACTTTCACTCCGACAAAAGAAAAGAGTTCGCCCAAATATGGCCACGGACGTTGATCTTGGTCCCCGTGGTTGCTCGAGTAGCTTCCATTGCTGCTCCACATGAAATGAGTCGTATCTGTAGCCGCTCGCTCGCATCCTGGGCATCACTGGGAAGAGAAAACACGAGGCAAGGACCCCTGACCTCCAACCTGGTGCTCATGCTGCGTTCAGGTGCGCTGCGCTGTGTTCCACAACAGTCCCCGATGTGCTGCGTTCAGGTGCGCTGCGGTGTGTTCCACAACAGTCCCCTGTGTTCCACAACAGTCCCCGATGTTTCTCATGATTATTTTTTTCCGTAGTAACGAATAACGATACTGTTTCAGGGGAAATGTATCGGAGTAAAAGTACAAGTTTTCATTGCAAAATGTAGTGAAGTAAAAGTAAAAGTAAACAGAAATATAAGTAGTAGAATAAAGTACAGATACCCAAAAAAACTACTTAAGTAAAGTAACGAAGTACTTCTACTTCGTTACTATACACCACTGCCCATGGTGAACAGGTGACGTCAGTGAGCCTTTGAGGGTTCAGGGTTTATTATTTGTTGAGCCGAAATGTCGTCTTTCAACCGTTGGCTGTCGAGGTGGTGCCCAGCGAATAATGTGGGCTACGTAGACAACTGGAAGACTTTCTGGGGAAAGCCTGAACTGATGAGGAGGCGGCATTCATCCCACGCTGACGGAGTCTCGTTTCTGCAAACATAACCAAGTTGATCAACGGACAGCCATATCTGTGACAACGAAGGGTTAATGTCATAAAGCAGAAACAGAGTAGCCCCACGCCCCTGTCATCCCTGTCACCCAGTGTCCCCCATAGCACATCCTCCCCGGGCATCCGCCCTCTCACCCAGTCCTCCCAGAGCTCCATAGAGACTGTGTGTCCCCCGGCCACTTAAACTTAAAGTAATTCTATCAAAAGAAAGCAGAAGAGAGTCACAATAACCTTATACAAGTTAACACCATTATTTCAGCAGTGCAACAAAACAGGTCTATTAAATGTGGTCTCCTAAATATTAGATCTCTGTCATCTAAAGCTGTGTTACTGAATGATTTAATATCAGATAATCACATTGATTTATGTTGCCTAACTGAAACCTGGCTGAGCCATGAAGAATATGTCTGCCTGAATGAATCGACTCCTCCAAGTCATATTAATACTCACATTCCTCGAGGCACCGGTCGAGGAGGTGGAGTAGCAGCCATCTTTGAATCGAGCCTATTAATTAATCCCAAACCTAAATTACACTACACCTCATTTGAAAGCCTTGTTCTTAGTCTTTCACATCCAACCTGGAAAACACTACAGCCAATTATATTTGTGATTCTGTACCGGCCACCAGGTCCATATTCTGAGTTTATATCTGAATTCTCAGAATTTATATCAAGTTTGGTTCTTAAAACTGATAAAGTTATTATTGTAGGAGATTTTAATATCCATGTGGATGTTGATAATGATTGCCTTAGTGCTGCATTCATCTCATTGTTGGACTCGATTGGCTTTTGCCAGAGAGTACAGAAACCCACTCACAGCTTTGGCCACACGCTTAATCTTGTTCTTACTTATGGCGTTGACATTGAGCATCTGAAGGTCTTCCGACAGAATCCTCTTCTGTCAGACCACAACCTCATAACTTTTGAATTTATACTACCGGAGTGTACACCGTTAGTCAAAAGTTTCTACACCAGATGTCTAACTGACAGTGCTGTAGCTAAATTTAAAGAAGCGATTCCTTCTGCATTTGATTCGATACCACGTCTCAATATAACAGAGGACTCCTGGTCTAACTTTAGTCCGTCCCAGATTGATCATCTTGTTGATAGTGCCACAGGCTCTTTGAGAATGACACTGGACTCGATAGCCCCTCTGAAGAAGAAGACAGTGAGGAAGAGGAGGTTGCTCCTGGTAAAACCTCAGACCCAAACTAAAGCAACGTCAAAAGCAGCTTGAAAGCATGGCGTTCAACTCATCTGGAAGAATCGCTTAGTTTAGCGAGATAGTCTTAAAACGATAGAAGGGCCCTCCGTAATGCCAGAGCAGCCTATTACTCATCAGTAATAGAGAAAAATAAGAACAACCCCAGGTTTCTCTTCAGCACTGTAGCCAGGCTGACAGAGAGTCACAGCTCTGTGGAGCCGAGTATTCCTATAGACCTCAGTTGTAATGACTTCATGAACTTCTTTAATGAAAAGATTGTAACTATTAGGGACAAGATTAATAATCTCTTTCCCTTAACCAGTGCCAATCGGTCCTCAAGTGGAATGGCCTTGGAAACCGCTGTATGCCCTGGTGTATATTTGGAGGGCTTTTCTCCCATCAACCGTGACCAATTATCTTCAACGGTTTCTACTTCGAACACGTCTCCCTGTCTCTTGACCCCATCCCGACGAGGCTGCTTAAAGACGTTTTGCCTTTAATTGGCAGCTCTATTAGATATAATCAATGTGTCTCTGCTAACAGGCCACGCACCACACCCTTCAAAGTGGCTGTTATTAAACCTCTCCTGAAGAAGCCCACTCTGGATCCAGAGGTGTTGGCTAACTACAGACCGATCTCTAACCTCCCCTTCCTCTCCAAGATCCTTGAGAAAGTGGTCGCAAATCAGTTGTGCGACTTTCTACATCATAATAGTTTATTTGAGAAATTTCAATCAGGATTTAGAAAACACCACAGCACCGAGACAGCACTGGTGAAAATTACAAATGACCTCTTAATGGCAGCAGATAAAGGACTCCTCTCTGTCCTGGTCTTGTTAGACCTTAGTGCTGCGTTCGACACCATTGACCATGACATCCTATGACAGAGACTGGAGCAGTCGATTGGCATTTCAGGCACGGCACTAAGTTGGTTTAAATCTTATTTATCAGATTGATCACAATTTGTATTTGTAAACGATGACGCCTCGATAACCACCAACGTTAGTCACGGAGTTCCACAAGGTTCTGTGCTTGGACCAATTTTATTTACCTTATACATGCTTCCTTTGGGCAATATTATCAGGAAACACTCCATAAACTTTCATTGTTATACTCAACTATATCTATCGAGAAAACCAGAGGAGAGCAACCAACTCGGTAAAATTCAAGCATGTCTTAAAGACATAAAAACATGGATGACCTGCAACTTTTTGATGTTAAACTCAGACAAAACCGAAGTAATTTTACTCGGCCCTGAGCACCTCAGAGATCAATTATCTGGTGATGTGGATTCTGTAGACGGCATTGCCCTGGCATCCAACACCACTGTAAAGAATCTTGGCGTTATCTTTGATCGGGACTTGTCCTTTCACTCCCACGTAAAACAAATCTCAAGGACTGCATTCTTTCATCTACGTAATATTTCAAAAATCAGGCACATCTTGTCTCAAAAAGATGCAGAAAAATTGGTTCACGCGTTCGTTACTTCGAGACTGGATTACTGCAACTCCTTGTTAGTAGGCTGCTCTAATAAGTCTCTATAGTCAACTCCTTATTAGCAGGCTGCTCTAATAAGACTCTGAGGTCCCTCCAGTTGATCCAGAATGCAGCAGCTCGTATTCTCACTAAAACTAAGAAAAGAGATCACATCACTTCTGCACTAGCTGCTCTGCACTGGCTCCCAGTAAAATCGAGAATCACTTTTAAAATTCTTCTCTTAACCTACAAAGCCTTGATTGGTGATGCACCATCATATCTTAAGGAGCTTAGAAATTACCATATTGCCCCACTAGAGAGCTACGCTCACTAAATGCGGGACTACTTGTAGTTCCTAGTCTTAAAAAGTAGAATGGGAGCCAGAGCCTTTTGTGATCAAGCTCCTTTTCTGTGGAACCAGCTTCCACCTTCACTCCGGGAGGCAAACACAGTCACCTCATTTAAGAGTCGACTGAAGACTTTCCTCTTTGACAGAGCTTATAGTTAGGGCTGAATCAGGTTCACCTGGTCCAGCCCCTTGATATGCTGCTATAGGCTTATAGCTGCCGGGGGACGTTTTAGGATGCACTGAGCACCTATCTCCTCTTTTTTCTCTCCTTAAGGATGTATTTTCATCTCTCAATCACACGTTACTAACTCTGCTTTCTCCCCGGAGTCCTTGTGACTTCACGTCTCATGGGGTCATCGGACCCTATGAGACGGCATAGATCCAATCTGTTCCGCCAGGTCTAATATTTTGCTCCGGTCGCTCTGCGGTGTCACTGGGGCCACGCCCCTTCTTAAAGGGGCCCTGCGTATTTGGTCCCATCCCCTACAACGTGAAGTATCGGCTACTTTAGAAAACATGGCAGGATGCAAGTTCAACAACGGCTTGAAAAGAACGAGTGTTTCTGGTCACGGTCGGTGAAATGCTTCTGAAGCTGCGTTATGTGTGTGAGACTTTCCAGCGGTGGAATCTCACGAGCAGAGCAAGAAGCACAGAGACCAGCGAAGGGCGCCAGCAGCCCGCGGGGCTAGCTCCTGCTCCGCCGCCAGCACCTGCTCTGCCGCGAGCAACAACGTCAACGCTACAACGATGGAGGTCACCGAGGAAATCCAGCGCCGTGCAACAAAGAGCTCATCACGAAGTCCAACGCTGCGGTGCGTTCTTCATTCTGTTCCACGAGACTCTGGACCAGACCACCATGAGCAGACAGCTGGACTTCATGTGCTCGGTTAAATGACCAGGTCCCGTCAGGGATCCTCTGGAGCTCATGGGCCATGACACTTCAGGACCTACTTCAGC
>NC_079400.1:18750461-18775322 GCF_029220125.1 Pseudoliparis swirei
TTCCCCATGACCCTCATGTGATGGTCTCCCCTGACCCCTAATGGTCTCCATCTGTTCCCATGACCCTCATGTGATGGTCTCCCCTGACCCCTGATGGTCTCCACCTGTTCCCCATGACCCTCATGTGATGGTCTCCCCTGACCCCTAATGGTCTCCATCTGTTCCCCATGACCCTCATGTGATGGTCTCCCCTGACCCCTAATGGTCTCCATCTGTACCCCATGACCCTCATGTGATGGTCCCCCCTGACCCCTGATGGTCTCCACCTGTTCCCCATGACCCTCATGTGATGGTCTCCCCTGACCCCTCATGGTCTCCACCTGTTCCCCATGACCCTCATGTGATGGTCTGTAAAAGATCTTTTACACGGAGCGGTCATTTAAATAGTCACATGTTAACTCACACAGGAGAGAAACCTTTCAGCTGCTCAGTCTGTAAAAGATGTTTTGCACAGAGAGGACATTTAAAGAGTCACATGTTAACTCACACAGGAGAGAAACTATTTTAGTTGTTCTTGTTTTGGTAAAGTTGACATTTTTTCCACTCCCTCACTTGTCATGAAGACCGTGAGAAACCTCCCTCGTTGATCACCGTTCTGATTTGGGATTAATGGATGTCAGGATCAGTTAAACATGAATTAATTAGGCAAACCAAAAGCTTGGGACAGCAATGAAAAGATGCTTAGGACGAAGATGTACTGAGACAGTTAGATGAAGAATTCAAACGAGAGGAGGTGGACTTTATGCCTCATCTCTGTTTGAAATTCCCAAACCAATCCCTCCTCTCGTCCCACCTGCACTCTGTTTTGTGGTGCAACCATAAAGTAATGCTCGATTCAGAGAAACAATGGAGTCAATCTGTAAAGATGTGGGCACAACAGTCAGAAAATGTGTTCTCCAACATATGTCATGCCCATCTGAATTATTGTACACAAATCTATGTACAGGTTATTAGTGAATGTAGGAAGCGTTGAACACTATTTTCAGAAACAGTGACAATGAAAATATCATACCATGTTTATGCCAAAAAAAATAGCCAGACACTGCAGGGAATCGAACCCCATCCCAGTAAAGCAGGAGTACCATTACCAGTGCCTTGTTTTCTTTTTGAGGCTTGTGGGTTATAATATTTTTTCCATCACATCTTTTTTTTTTTTAAGAACTTTTTATTTTGCATTTTCCACAAACAGATTATTCCTTGACATTGAAACATATATATATGTGTATATATATATCTACAACTAAATAAAATCAGCACACGTCCAAATCCATTTATATCCACATGCACACCCGGCAAACATTCCCACCCATCCCCTCCCACATGTTTATACTTATACATCTACCCTCCAAGAGTAGGACCCAATGAGGAGGGAGGGAAGGACCAAACAATCAAACTACATACAACCAAATGATAAGCATTAAATACAAAGTGAAATAACTAAAGAAAGGTAAAAGGCATCAATGTGAAAAATAAAATAAAGAAATCAACAGACATTCATTTCATACCCAGATTTTTCATAGACCTCTTTGTTTTGCAGTTGCACTCTATGTGTACAGCCTCAACCCCTCAGTTATAACATCTACATCCAATATCGACTCTAGATATAACGTCACGCCCATCTTCTTGTGAAGATATCTAATGTCATTTGTAGTTCATTTTTTTCCATTGTTTGGACCTGTTTTAATCTCTGTCTCCACTGAGTTATGGTTGGTGGTTTTGCATCTTTCCAGGTCAGAGTTATTGTTTTTCTGGCAATCATTAAAAGCAGGCACGTGCACAGATAGAGCCCTAGTGGTGCTGAAGCACCAGCACTTTTGCCCTGGATGAGAAAAGTGCCCTTTTTGCTGGAGCCCACTTTTTTTATTCATCAGTATTTAAGAATAAAAGTTACTCTCTCTGTCATCAAGTCCCCCCAAATGTGTTTTAATATCCGACGGGGCATTTATCTGAGAACTTCGCCCCGACATGCTCCGCGGCGCTCACAAGCTCACGTGCCCCCCCCCCTCCTCCCCCCGCCGCGCCCCTCCCTCCTCCACTTCCTCCTCCGCGCAGTGCTCCTCGCGCCACCAAACGGCTGCACCTCCTTCTCCTCTGACCCGCAGCACCAGACAAACAGGTCATGACGGCGTTTGTCCCCTGACGTTGTTTTGTGATAAATCAACCACAACATTAGCGCTGCTGAAAACATGACGTCACAACTGGTCCGACGTTTCCTAAAAAAAGAAACAAACAAAAACTCACGAAATCCGTGATTTCAAAGCCTTGCAGCTGTTTACTGACGTTAGTTATGTTTAGAGAATAGAGAGAGGGAGAGAGAGAGAAGCGAGAAGAAAGAAGAAAGAGAGAGGAGAGAGAGAGAAGAGAGTTAGAGAGAGAGTGTGAGAGAGGGAGAGAGAGAGAGAGTGAATTCTTATTCGGTTCTATTTAATGGGCTTGTCTAGGATTTGCGTGGCCAGACTAAAAAAAAACCCATAAGGCCTCTGGTATTGTTCAGAGGGATGTCTGTTGATGTCTTAAATGACGTAAGACGGCAATACGGATCGGTATCAGACCAGCGAGGAGGGCAATACGTGGCTGGCATGACGACCCATTAGCCAATCAGAACGCGTGTACTGTGGTTGCTATATAATAATTCATCTTTATTCATAAAGAACATGTAAGCTAGCGGTCTGATGCTGCCCAGAGGAAACGCAGGTCGAGGATGTATTGCATCATCAGTGTATTGCTGCTTATGCTTCAACTGTCAGAATTTTTTTTTGGCATTGGGTGCCCTTTTTTTTGGTTTGAGCACCTGCCCCCCAAAATGTCTGTGCACGTGCCTGATTAAAAGTATACGTAGAATATACCTCAGATTGGTGTCCCCTGAATCTCTTCACTTCAATTATTCTATTGATTTCTTTTTTTATATTTTTCCAAAAACCTTTGACTCCTGGGCAGTCCCAAAAGATATGCGTGTGATCTCCTATTTTTCCACATTTTCTCCAGCATAATGGAGCTGAAGGATCCTTCACATATGAAGAGATTACAAGAGGTGTATTAAAATATCTGATTTTTAGTTTCCAATAAAATTCTTTCCATAATTGGCTATTGATTCCTTTATGACATTTATTGTACAGATCTTCCCATGTTGCATCTTCAATTATAACATTTATTTCCAATTGGCTTTTGATTCCTTTATGACATTTATTGTACAGATCTTCCCATGTTGCATCTTCAATTATAACATTTATTTCCAATTCCCACTTTTCCTTGATGTTCAATGTATTGTGTTCTGTCAGCTGTAAGCCTTCTATATATATGTGGAGACGTGGTTTTAGTTGAAAGCCGCTTTTCCATATCTGAATAAAATAGTCTTCCATTACGTGAGTTGTTTTTTTTACTAACTGTCTGTCTTTATGGTTTGTAATGTAGTGTCTCATTTGAAGGTATCTATGCAGGTCCTTTGATGGAAGTGTATATTGTTCTTGCAGCTGAGAACATTATTTGAGTTCTGTTCCATCAAATAATTGGTTGATGGTTTTAAAGGACCCATATTATGCCCATTTTCCCACAAGTTGATATGGTTCCTTGGGGTCTTAATGAAATGTTTGTAACATATTTTGGTCAAAATACCACAAGAATCATTTCAAACAGCTCCTTTTTACCCTGTCAAAAACACCTCCCCACAGATTAACCTGTTTTGAGTGCCTGTTCCTTTAAATGCTAATGAGCCAGCTCCCCCCCCTCCTCCACGAGATGCGCTCGCCTCGCTGCTGCCTGCCCAGCTAGCCATTACCTTTGTAGAAATATGGCTACTGCAGATGAAGATAGCGTCGTGCAACCATATCGTTGTGAACCAGAGACCCTGAACAAGAAGAGGCTCCCGAACACGTTCCAGACGTTAGGGCTCAACAGGACGTTTCTGAATGTCACTTCTACATTTGTTTCTGTTTGTCCATTGGCTAAGGTCTCACAGTCTGGTTAGCGGTTTTGAGTGCATCGTGGTGCTAGAGATTCGAGTACGTGAATAGTTTGTGCATGTATGAGTATGTAGCAAATACAGTGTGTTTATGTAAGTTACTGTTTGTGAAAGTGTTTGTGTAAAAAGTAACGGGAACGCCATGAAGATATAAATGCTCCATGAGTAAAGTTCCATCTGTAAACTAAAGTGTTACCTGACAACAGAAAGTGACCAAGCAGGGGCGGGGCTAACGTTTTTACCTCCATTAATTAGCGTTTAAACCTTGTTTACTTATTAAATCGTTGTATTTGATGACTTATGACTTATTTGATGACTCATGTCTGTAATATGAACTCAACTTTCAAATAAACTTTACCTGCAAAGTTGTGGTGGGGGGCGGTCCAAGGCCATGGAGCCAGACTCCCGACATGGGCGTGCTTCAAAATCTACGTAGACGTTGGTGGTGATCCCTTTGGACGCACTCAAGCAGATCGTTTCTGACCAGTGGCGGTGCGTCCATAGGGGGCGCTAGGGCGCCGCCCCTCTTAAAATTTTGAGATGATTAAAAAAAAAAAAAAACATCCTGTCAAAAAACATTATATGCCAAATCATTGAAATAGTAAATATACCGTGTTGACGCGCTAAATGTGTGTGGGAGACCGTCAGCCTGTCAACAACCACTTAAGTTAATGTGAAAAAATATAATATATCGCCACTCATTATCACGGAAGGCCTCCCATTTTGGGACACCGCCAAACGTGGTGTGTGCGGCAGCGAGCAAACATTTCACGGACGTTTCGGCAGCAAGGACGGCTTCTCATTGGAGGATGAAACGTGAATCTTGGGGCACAAAAATGTACGCTCATTGGCCAATGACATCTTTTTATTATTTCACGTGATTGGACTATTCGGCAGATCAGAGACCGGCGTTCCCTCAGCCAGAGAGCTCCACGGAGCTACAGAGCAGGTTGCTAACGGAGCTGTCAGCTGGAGCTCAGTGAGTAATGCGCTGTTTAGTTTCCCCTGTCTGTTGTTCCAAAGTCCTGGGACTGAAACTCTCTGGACTTCAACGGGGGGAGGGATCTAAAGAGCTGCAGACAAGTGTAAAGCACGAATCTTGCCGCAGTTATCTAGCTATGAGTATGGAGCTAACTAGCTAACAGCATGAAGCTAACTAGCAAACAGCATGAAGCTAACCCTGTTTGCAGAGCAGAGCAGCAGGAGACCGAACCGGCATCGAAACACAACGAAGAAGTTCTGAAAAACACTCATTCCCTCCAGAATAATGAAACAGGCTGGTTACAGACATGATGACTTTAACCAGAGAGTTATGGAGAAGTTTGACCACTTTAAAGAGAGGAGGCTACTTTTCTTTACAGTAGTGGCTCTACTCTGTCACCCAATGTAACATGTGATCTCTTTCTGACTCTATTCTGCTCTGAACCTCTTTTCTTCTCATTGTTGAGTGCTATTTAAACTGCGCCCCCCCCCAAAAAATTTTCACCAGCCGCCACTCTTTCTGACATAGAGGAACCACAACAAGCCGCGTGAGGTTTTTTTTCTCCAGCGTTTTTGTGTTGGGAGACATGCCAGATACCCACATTAACGTATAGAAGCACTAAAAAAGTGGAATTTTCATAATATGTCCCCTTTGAGACCTTTTACAGCCCACTGTCTAAATCCACCATCCCACATCGAGGGAGGGAATTCTATGTTGCCTACAAGTGGCATCGCCCTTGAGAGTGAGCTGGGTCCTTCAAGCTTCTTTTTAAGTATTGTCCAAATCTTCAGTGTGTGTCTTATCCATTTGTTTTTTGAATTTATTTTGTTAAATGATTTGCTATCAATAAAAGGCAATGTTGATATAGATATACCCTTCGCTGTGCTCTGTTCTATCTGGGTCCCTCCTGTCTCCTGGTCATTTCCAATCCATGCCACTATAGCTGTTAGTTGTGCTGCCCAATAATATAGTTTCAGGTTTGGTAGGCCGAGACCTCCTTTTTCTTTGGGTAGAAGCAGTGTTTTCAATCTTATTCTGGGTTTCTTATTCTGCCAGATGCATTTTGAGATTAGTTTATTTAACACATTGAAGATGGAAACTGGTACTGCCACTGGTAGAGACTGAAACACATTCATGTTCACCGTCTCCACTCGACCAAACAATGAGAGGCAGAATTTGCCAACGTGTCAGGTCATTTTTTATTTGTTTGATTAACTTATTGTAATTGGCATCAAACAGCTGTGTGAAGCTAGGTGTAATATTAATTCCCAAATATCTAAATCCTTGTTTGGACCAGTGAAAGGAAACGTCCTCATTCAACTGCGTGGGCCAGATTCCGGATATCATCATCGCCTCTGATTTGTTTTCATTCATTTCATACCCTGATACTGAGCCGATTTGTGCAGACACTGCATAAGTGCAGGAATGGAGAAGAGGGTTTTTTATGAAAAGCAAAATGTCATCTGCAAACAGAGCTATTTTATGGTCTGTTCCGCTTTCGTCCACTATTCCTTGAATTTGTATATTTTGGCGTATAGCTTCTGCAAGAGGTTCAACACTAAGTACAAAAAGGATGGGTGATAGTGAATCCCCCCGTCTCACACCCCTCTCCACCGTAAAACATTCTGAGCAGTGACCGTTCACTCTGACTCTTGATCTTGGGTCTCTATACAACAAGTTGATCCAGCTAACAAATTCTTCGCCGAATCCCATCTCTATCATGTTTGTTCTAGGGACAACCAGTCAACTCTATCAAATGCCTTTTCGGCATCTAAGCCGAGAAGCATTGCATGTTGTCCGTCTCTTGACGCTATTGATTGTAAATTTAGGGCTTTTCTTATGTTGTTTGTTCCTTGACGGCCGAGGATGAATCCAGTTTGGTCGGGTTTTATTAATTTTATTATATATTTTTGGGTTCTGGCCGCCAGGATGGACGTCAGGATTTTAAAGTCTACACATAAGAGTCTTATTGGGTGGTAACTGGTGCACTGTATGGGATCTTTTCCCTCTTTATGTAGGACCGTAATGATGGCTTCAGACCATGATTTCGGTGGATCTCTCATTTTTAGTACATAATAATATATTTTGCATCATATAGGGGTGAGGTCGTTCACAAAGGCTTTGTAATCCAGTGAATCCATCTGTTCCCGGTGATTTGTTGTTTTTTAGTTTGGCAATGGTTTCTTTCATTTCATCTTGTGCCATCACATCTCTTTGCCGTGTCGTCTGGCTGAGAGTTAGCGTAAGCGTCACGCCGCCCACTTCCAAATGACTGAATGTAAAGTTCTGTAGACCCCAACTTCTTGGCGGTGGTATTATTCTCCATTCCTGTGTTTGCAAAATCAATTTTAAAAAAAGAAAATAAATAAAAAGAAAAGTTTGAATCCTCTCAGCGCCTTATGCTGCGTTTACTCCTGTGAGTTTTAGCGGCTTATCTCCATGGCTTTACCCGCGTATGACTTCATTAAAGTCTTTTTTTGGACATTACTAAATTCTCAAAGGTCCCATTTCACATCAACGTTGAATCCTCTCAGCGCCTTATGCTGCGTTGACTTGCGTGAGTTTACTCGCTTGAGCTTTTGTGGCTTTTCGCGGTTTCACGTGATTTGCTTCCACACACACAACCTGCCTCCTGGCCTTCACGACACCGTTAGCTAGACACCTCGTACTTTTTATGTGGAAACACGCTCTCCCACCCACACACAACAGTTAAAAGAGATCCTAAATCATATACAACTTTAAAATATCATATTTGGACTCAGAGATTCCAGTGAATCCTTTTGATGAGACCTGGAAGCCTTTTATTAACTATTTGAGCAATGCGCCAATCCAACAGGAACTAGTTCACTGTTTTTTTATCATAACGCTGATCGGCTTTCCCAACTCGGCTTCTTCACCTGCAGCTGATTCTCCGTCGTCTCTGCCGCTGTCTTCCGACATCATTAGAGGAGCCCGAGCGCGGCCTGAAAGGAAACGTGAACATGCAGCCGATCGATCTCTTCTCCCCTTCTTCGCTGCCTCTATCTCTGTCGCCAAAAGATCATTCTACAAAAAACTAAATTCAATCTTCTTTCTCTAACCCCATTAAACTCGTCCCTATTTTCCAACCTCCTTGACCTCCCCTGTCCCCCTCCTTCCACACTTCTACAGAGCCACTTTGTCGTCTCCTTTACAAACAAGATGGACGACACACGCTCCTCCTTCACTAATCCATCTTCTCTCACTACACTTCCATCAACTTCTTCTTCATCCCCCTCTCTTCCCTCTTTCATCCCCCTGTCTCCTGATCAGGTTCTTACCTTAGTAATCTACGGCGCCCCGACCACCTGACCTCTTGACCCCATCCCATCTCACATTCTCCAGGCTGTTGCTTCTGACCTTCTAACCTTTCTCACCCATCTTATCAACAGCTGCTTCTCAACCGGACGTTTCCCTAAGCCTCTGAAGGAGGCGAGAGTGAACCGTCTCCTGAAGGGAACCACCCTCAACCCATCTGAAGTCAACGACTACAGACCTTTCTCTCTTCTGCCTTTTCTTTCCAAAACTCTAGAGCGTCTATCTTCAACCAAGTGTCCTCCTCTCTCCACAGAGAGACTCCAGCAGAATCTGCAGGACCAGTAAAGGAGCGGCGGACCAGCGAGAGCTTCTTCAGTCCCAGCTTGAAGAAGCTCCAGAGCCAGATCTCCAACGGGCCTCCGAGGAGCAAGTGGTACCAACACTTGATCCCACGATGCAGAGGTAACAAGAACCTAAAGAGACTATGACAATGTAAAACAATTTAAATGCATACAGGGCTCTCAAGTCTCACGCATTGAGCGTGAGACTCACGCATTTCGGTCTTATCTCACGCACTCCCGCCACACATCGAATTCCTCACGCTGAAAAAAACTCGGCTTTTTAATGCTTGAATTGCAGGGGTGCTCAATACGCCGATCGATTGGTCCGCTGCAGAGCTCCGACGCCGGTCTGCGCATAGAAATAGTCACTAGCACTTCACACCCCGTCAACAACTTTTCTCGGAGTAGAAATAGTCGCTAGCACCACCCCCCACCCCCGCCAACAACTCTTTTCGGCTCTAAGCCGGCGCGTGCAACGCTCAGCTGCATCGGGTGCTGATGGAAATCTCACGCTTGCCTGTCTTCAAAACTTGAGAGCCCTGATAATCATGACAATACATAACACATGAAACACAAGACAATACCAGAAAAACGGATGTGTAGTGTCGCGATTGAACCAATCCACGAGTACGCGTGCAGGAGAGACCAGCCGTACTGCAGAAGGATTTTAGTTGAACTTCAATCAGGTTTATTCAACAGAGTATCACAAAGCTGAATGCGTGTACTGGTCTGTAGGAAATCCGCTCGCTCCATTCCTGACAGACTGACATTCCAAAGATTAGTGATGCATATAAAGTCTTTAGAGCATTGTGATTGGATTTGCATAATAAGTAGGAGGCGGCCCGTGGTTTAGACTTAGGAGCCTCATTGGAGCACAGGGTGTAGTCCAGCCTCCAGGCCCCACCCAGGTCTTCCTTCTCCAGCCATCAGAGTGTGTGCATGTTGTTTCTCATTTCTGTGTATATAGGGGTGAATTGACTCGGCTTGAAGAGTTCATGGGACAAAGACATGATTCACTTGTTGCTTTTTAAGATTCTAACGAGCTCAAGAGTCTAGTCTTAAAATAGTCTTATCTCTTTCGGGATGGGACGAGCTGTGGCTAGAAGGTCGGTCCCAGGATAGTTACAAAGGGCCAGTGTAGCTGTGGGTGTGGGGGTGGCAGAGAGAGAGCCAATGTGTGTGTGAGGGGTCAGAGAGGGCCAGTGTGTGTGTATGAGATGCTGTGTGGCAGAAAGAGGGCCAATGTGCTCAGCGTTCCACTCTCATTCTAAAGTGTCTATATACAACCTATTTTCTATAAATCTAATTCTAAAGTAGCTTAATCTTAGCTGAATACACTTGTGTTGGAGTCTGTATCAGCTTGACAGTTTGTTTAACCATCTTTATTTTCGGGTGTTTTGCAGCCGAGTGTGAAGCGGCGGGGATGAGAGTCAGCACCTCCACATTTGAGGCCATGGTGCTCTGCCGGTAACCGATGGACTGCTCCCTCCAGGTGGGACAGAGTGCCCCAAGCGAAGGAGTTCAAGCATCTCGGGGTCTTGTTCACGAGTGAGGGTAAGATGGAGAGAGATCGACAGGCTGCAGCAGTAAAACAGGCGCTATAGCGGACCGTCTTGGTGAAGAGGAGCTGGGCCGAAAGGCAACGCTCTCAATTTGCTGGTCGGTCTACCTTCCAATCCTCACCTATGGTCACGAACTTTGGGCCGTGATCAAAAGATCAAGGTCGCGAATATCCTCCGTAGGGTGGCCGGGCTCAGCCTGAGAGATAGGGTACCGAGCTCAGACATCAGGAGGGAGCTTGGCGTTGAGCCGCTACTCCTTCGCATCGAAAGGAGTCCTCTGAGGTGGTTCGGGCATCTGATTCGGACGCCTCCTGGACGTCTCCCTTTAGAGGTTTTCCAAGTACGTCCAACTGGGAGGAGACCCAGGAAGACCCAGGACCCGCTGGAGGGATTACATCTCGCTGCTGGCCTAGGAACGCCTCAGGATCCCCCAGAAAGAGCTGGAACATGTTGCAGGTCAGAGGGAAGTCTGGCTCAGCCTGCTGGGTCTGCTGCCCCCAAGACCCGACCCCGGACTAAGCGGATGAGAGTGGATGGAAGCAAAAATAAGAAGAAAGCACTCCAAACAAGGCAGATCCTCAACGCAGCAGGAAAGTACAGTAACTGTAATTGTATCACACAAAAGTCGCGTCACTGGACCGATAACTGATGAAATACAGTCTGCTGACATATTCTTGGTGGAGGATCTCAACTCAACAAAGCTCAGCAGTCTGGATCGCTATGACAGCAGCTACAAGCACAACAGGAACACTCGGGGGTTCATAAAATACCCGATGACAAAGAACAGGGCAGGTAAAGCTAAACAAAACAAACACGGTGACTTCTCTACCCAGATGATATTCTCTTCGTGGAGATGGCTTCGTAGTGGTTAGTGGATAGAGTCCTCCCAGTTGGAAGTGAGTCACTGCCCCAAACGAGGGAGGTCCAGTTTCTCAAGGTCTTGTTGACAAGTGAGGGAGTCGAATAAATCTAAACTTTACCAAAACCAGAACAACTCAAATGAGTTCTCTTTTGTGTGAGTTAACATGTGATTTTTTAAATGACTGCTCAGTGTAAAACATCTTTTACAGAGTGAGCAGCTGAACGGTTTCTCTCCTGTGTGAGTTAACATGTGACTCTTTAAAGTTCCTCTGTGTCTAAAACATGTTTTACAGACTGAGCAGCTGAAAGGTTTCTCTCCTGTGTGAGTTAACATGTGAATCTTTAGAGTTTTTCTCTCTCTAAAACATGTTTTACAGACTGAGCAGCTGAAAGGTTTCTCTCCTGTGTGAGTTAACATGTGAATCTTTAGAGTGTTTCTCTCTCTAAAACATGTTTTACAGACTGAGCAGCTGAAAGGTTTCTCTCCTGTGTGAGTTAACATGTGAATCTTTAGAGTTTTTCTCTCTCTAAAACATGTTTTACAGACTGAGCAGCTGAAAGGTTTCTCTCCTGTGTGAGTTAACATGTGAATCTTTAGAGTGTTTCTCTCTCTAAAACATGTTTTACAGACTGAGCAGCTGAAAGGTTTCTCTCCTGTGTGAGTTAACTTGTGACTCTTTAAATGACTGCTCTGTGTAAAACATCTTTTACAGAATGAGCAGCTGAAAGGTTTCTCTCCTGTGTGAGTTAACGTGTGTCTTTAAATTTCCTCTCTTTAAAACATCTTTTACAGACTGAGCAGCTGAACGGTTTCTCTCCTGTGTGAGTTAACATGTGTCTCTTTAAAGTTCCTCTCTGCGCAAAAGATGTTTTACAGACTGAGCAGCTGAAAGGTTTCTCTCCTTTGTGAGTTAACATGTGTCTCTTTAAACTTTCTCTCTGCGTAAAAGATGTTTTACAGACTGAGCAGCTGAAAGGTTTCTCTCCTGTGTGAGTTAACATGTGACTCTTTAAACGACTGAGCAGCTGAAAGGTTTCTCTCCTGTGTGAGTTAACATGTGACTCTTTAAACGACTGCTCAGTGCAAAAGATGTTCTACAGATTGAGCAGCTGAAAGGTTTCTCTCCTGTGTGAGTGAACATGTGACTCTTTAAAGTTCCGCTCTGTGCAAAAGATCTTTTACAGACCGAGCAGCTGAAAGGTTTCTCTTCTCTGTGAGTTAACATGTGTTTCTTAAACTCTCGTTTGAGGTGAAATCTTTTCCCACATTTAGAGCAGCTTAATGGTTTCTGACTAGAACTACATTTTGAATCACTCACAGCAACATCATTATTCAGAGAGTTTAAACCTGGTTCTCTGGTCTTTTTCCAATCAACAGACTCATCAGTATCTGGTTCAGAAGAGTCTCCAGTCTTTTCATCAGGATCTGGAGGTCTATCTGGATCTGCGTTCCTGGCTGGTTCTGGTCCTCCACAATCATCTCCATCAGCTTCTATTTAATAATAATAATAATAATCATTTATTTTATATAGCGCTTCTCAAGACACTCGAAGTCGCTTTACAGTTCAGAGTCCAGTAGTCATACACACACAGTCATACCGGTGGTGGTAAGCTACATCAGTAGCCACAGCTGCCCTGGGGCAGACTGACGGAAGCGTGGCAGACAATCTGCGCCCTCCCCGCGACCACCACCAACATTCATTCACATCCATACGAACCGGGGTGAGGCTGCGGTGCATGTCTTTATGATGGTGGGGGAAACCGGAGTACCCGGAGGAAACCCACGCAGACACGAGGAGAACATGCAAACTCCACACAGAAAGGACCTGGAATGACCGGGACGACCGGGATTCGAACCCAGGGCCTTCTTGCTGTGAGGCGACAGTGCTAACCACTGAGCCACCGTGCCATCGGTTCAGTTTGTCTTTGAAGAAGCTGAGAGGACTGAGCTTCCTCTTCAGCTTCACTCTTCACAGGAGTGAATGAGAACTTGAGACCAGCCTCCTCCAGCCCTTGAAGCTGCTCTCCCTCCTGACTGGTCCAGAGTTCCTCATGTACCTCCTTAGTGTGGGAGGGCTCTGAGTTCTCCTGGTCCTCCTGTTCCTCTTTAATGTAGGGGGGCTCAGGGTTCTCCTGTTCCTCTTTAATGTAGGGGGGCTCAGGGTTCTCCTGGTCCTCCTGTTCCTCTTTAATGTGGGGGGGCTCAGGGTTCTCCTGGTCCTCCTGTTCCTATTTAGTGTGGGGGGGCTCAGGGTTCTCTTGGTCCTCCTGTTCCTCTTTAATGTGGGGGGGCACTGAGTTCTTTTGGTCCTCCTGTTCCTCTTTAACTAGCGGGGGCTCTGGATGCATCTGGTCCAGACTGGAGCTTCAGACCTGCTGCTCAAAAGGAACCTCTTCTTTAACCACCAACAGCTGCTGGACATCTGTGGAAAAGAATAACATACATTTATACATCTTTTGAATCTCATATTAAACTGTTATTTATTCAAGAAGTATCACGACCTCTTAATAAAAACAACATTACATATCATGTAGCTGACACTTATCCAAATCGACTTACAATAAGTGAATTCAACCACGAGTACAAACTCAGAACAAGAATAAAGAAAGTAACATTTCTTCAAGAAAGTCAAACTACAAAAATACCATAAGTAATACCATAATACAATCAGTAATTCCATAAGTAATGATATTCAATTCAGTTTATTTGTATAGCCCAATTTCACAAATTTGTCCCGGAATGCTTTACAATCTGTACACAGACATCCCTGCCCCAAAACCTCTCATCGGATCAGGAAAAACTCGCAAATAAATAAAATGAATATGACAGAGTGGATGAATAGTTCATAGTAGGCATATTCCACGATGGAGAGCTCCACGATCCATCAGGTAGATGGAGGTAGAGAGGAGGAGTGGGCGGAGTCTCAACAGGACAGTGGCGTAGTCAGGAGCAGGAATTCCACGACCCAGACCTCGATGATCCATCAGCAGATAGGATCTATGTCGTCTGATAGGGTCCGATGACCCCATGAGACGTGAAGTCAAAAGGACTCCGGGGAGAAAGCAGAGTTAGTAACGTGTGATTGAGAGATGAAAATTCATCCCTAAGGAGAGAAAAGAGGAGAGAGGAGCTCAGTGCATCCTAAAACGTCCCCCGGCAGCTATAAGCCTATAGCAGCATATCAAGGGGCTGGACCAGGGCAAACCTGATTCAGCCCTAACTATAAGCTCTGTCAAAGAGGAAGGTCTTAAGTCTACTCTTAAACGAGGTGACTGTGTCTGCCTCCCGGACTGAAGGTGAAGCTGGTTCCATAAAAGAGGAGCTTGATAACTAAAGGCTCTGGCTCCCATTCTACTTTTTAAGACTCTAGGAACTACAAAAAGTCCCGCATTTAGTGAGCACAGCTCTCTAGTGGGGCAATATGGTACAAGCTCCTTAAGATATGATGGTGCATCACCAATCAAGGCTTTGTAGGTTAAGAGAAGAATTTTAAAAGTGATTCTTGATTTTACTGGGAGCCAGTGCAGAGCAGCTAGTGCAGGAGTGATGTGATCTCTGTTCTTAGTTTTAGTGAGAATACGGAGGACCATGGCCGGCGCGTTACCGGTATCGAAGAAGACTTGTCGGGCTACAGTGACAGAATTGTCGACCTCGAGGAAATGTGCACCTCGCTCAAAAACACAAACTCCATCCTTGTTGACACAGTGGACGATCTCGAAAACAGATCGGGAGGTGCAATTTGAGAGTGACCAACGGCGGAGAAAATAGAAGGACTGATCCGTCAAATTCATGTCGGGCTTTTGCCGAGACTTTGGAAGCGATTTACTCCCCACTCCGCTGGACGGGCACACCGGCTCGCGGCGCTTGCCCGGTCCAACTCAAAGCCGAGAACTATGATGGTGACTTTCACGACTTCCAGGATAAGGATCGCGCACTGAGAGTGAGGCGGGACAAACTCAATTATCATGGGGACGAGTCTTCTACCGGACTACAGCCGCTGTCACCAAAGCGAACAGCATTTAACCCCGTGAAGGCCCTTCTCTACCAGAAAGGAGTGAAGTTTCGAATGATTTTTCCTGCTTTACTAAAGGTCGACCACAAGGGAGAGACTCACTCCTTCAACACTGCGGAGGAGGCGCAAACATTCTATGACCAGCATGTCGGTGAACTGTGAGTAACTTCACTCAAACTGACCTGACGGACTGAATGGTGGGACTCATGTGGGACTGTGTTGACATCTTGTTCCGCTTCATTCTGTTACACTGGTAAATTTCAGCTTTTGGATTTATGCTGTCAAAGTCACTTTACCTTTCCGTTGTGTTATTTAGCATCACTGCTCAATATGCTTAATACTTACTCGTTTACGATAAAATGTAACCTGTTAATCCCTTTTGGTTGTTTGTTGCACGGGAGCCAGCCCTTGTGCAGGCTCGGGTAGTGAGGGATTAGACTTGATGCACTGGAAGTTTGAGATGAGTTTTTTCCTGCGGTTTTCTTCGTTTGGGGAAGTAGATCTAGGACCGTTTTATTTTGGAGTTTCTTTTTGGGGAGGGAATATGGGTCTGGCCCACAATTTACACTGTAATGCAAAAAAAACAATGAATACAGTTATCACAAGGACAGAACCAAATATGATTCTCTTTTTCATTTTTCCAAACATTATCTTAACAATCTTTTCTCTAACTGACCTTAATGTCCCCGTTAATGGCTAATTTTAGCAATCCCTCTGAGGGTGTCTACAGGAATAAACAAGTGAAATTTAAGACCACGTTTAAATAAAATTTAAGACCTAACTTGTGATGGAAATACAAATCAAAAGTGGAAATATACATTAATCTAAACACACTGTTTGTTCAAAATGAACAGTATGGTGTAATGCGAAGGGATTTAAAATAAATGTCATTGCTGTTGTAAATTATATTTATTAATACAACATTTTCAGAACATTTATGTCCCATGAATAAATGCTTATAACATCAAGTAAATATATTTAAAAAAATACGGGCAACATAGTTCCTTTTGAACATAAAAAACAATTCCAGCTGCTTTTAAAATGCAAATACATTTCCAAAATAGAATGTGTGTGTGAGTGAGTGAGCGAGAGTTCTTATGTCTCTATGTGATGGATGTTTGTGTCACAGGTTCATGTCTACTCCTGAGCTTTTGTGAATAGACTAGGAAAACAATCCTTTTCAAACTATATGAATTAAAAACTTCCAGTTGACATTTGGTCCATTCTCCTGGAAAAAAAAGAAAGAAAAGGCAGACAAGAGCCAAACAACAGTCACCACATCTCTTCATGACACCACCACTTCAGATTAATGTCAGACTGGATACATATGAATGAAAACTATTTTTACAAATTAAGCAACGTGAGCCATCCCTTGAGCCTCGTGAACACTATGTAGACATATTGACAGGTAAACACCACTCTACTTACTACCATTCTAAAACTATTTTTAATTAGTCCAATTAATGTGTAGTGCGCCTATCCATAGCTGTTATTAACTTGACACACGAGTAAAGCTTAACTATATGAAACACATACTTGTATACATGAGGATAGTTAATACATATATTTATGGCAGACTTACTTTGAGGTGCTGAAGTAGGTCCTGGTGTCATGGCCCATGAGCTCCAGAGGATCCTGACGGGACCTGGTCATTTAACCGAGAGCACATGAAGTCCAGCTGTCTGCTCGCGGTGGTCTGGTCCAGAGTCTCGTGGAACAGAATGAAGAACGCACCGCAGCGTTGGACTTCGGTGATGAGCTCTTTGTTGCACGGCGCTGGATTTCCTCCGGTGACCTCCATCGTTGCAGCGACGCCGCTATGGCGGCGGAGCAGGAGCTAGTGGCGGAGCAGCAGCTAGCGGCGGAGCAGCAGCTAGCCCTCGGGTGCTGGCGTGTCTTCGCTAGTCTCTGTGCTTCTTGCTCGCAATGAAGATTCCACCTCTGGAGTCTCATGACACATAACGCAGCTTCAGAAGCATTTCACCGACCGTGACCAGAAAACCGTGCTTTTTCAAGCCGTTGTTGAACTTGCATCTGCCATGTTTTCAGTAGCCGATGCTTCGTTGTAGGGGATGGACCGAATCATGAGGGCCCTTTAAGAGAAGACGGGCGGCCGTGACACTGTGAGAGCGACCGGAGCAAAATATTAGACCTGGCGGAACAGATTGCCTCATATTCGCAGTGACATGACACCAGTGGTGTATAGTAACGAAGTAGAAGTACTTCGTTACTTTACTCTTGGTTTTTTTGGATATCTGAACTATATTTTACTACTTATATTTCTGTTTACTTTTATTTTTAGTTCACTACATTTAGCAATGAAAACTTGTACTTTTACTCCGATACATTTCTGAAACAGTATCGTTACTAGTTACCACGGAAAAAATAATCATGAGAAACATCGGGACTGTTGTGGAACACACCGCATGCGCACCTGAACGCATGCACGAGCACCAGGTTGGGGTCAGTGGTCCTTGCCGCTGTTTTCTCTTCCCAGTGATGCCCAGGATGCGAGCGGCGGCTACAGATAATGACTCATTTCATGTGGAGCAGCACCTCTCGTTCAACCATCGGGACCAAGATCAACGTCCGTGGCCATGTTTGGGCTAACTCTTTTCTTTTGTCGGAGTGAAAGTTCTTCCTACGGATGAAGTGCCTCTTATGCCGACCGAAAGCTACGGAGATATTGGCCTTCAACAACTCACCAACCTCAGGAAACACATTGAGGTAAACTAAGATTAATCCCATGAGCCGCAACGTTAATGTTTAGTCTTGATAAACCTGTTAAGATATCTGTGGTGTTGTCCCTCAGGATTGTAGTGTTATATCTTTGGCAGGAGGGGGGAGACAGGTGTCTGATTGTCCCTCGCGTTGTATGTTGTAGGCTAACGTCGCTAGCTATCGCCAATTAAATGAGACAATTAGCGGAGTGGAGCAGACGGATCTCTAGCGAGTTAATGAGCTGAAGAAGTGTTGACAGTTGTGAGAATTTGTTGATTTAATGCTAATCATTACAGCATTATTATTATTATCATTATTTGTATTAATGTTATAAGAGTGACGTCCAGTAATTTGGGTATATTCACAAATCAACTTGGACTGACAGTGCATGAAACCAATGTATAAACCTCAAATTAAAACAAACTATTTAGTACAAAACTGTTGGTTGGGTCATGACATGTTAGAAGTGTTATTAATTATCGTCTATAATACTCTCACTTTATTTCAGGAATATTTCAAGCAGCACATGGAAGAACCCTCCTGCAGCTAGGTGATGCCACCAGGTCAGTTCATCTGATGAAGAGGACTTCTTCGCCATCTCTCAAGCGCATGACAGCAGCAAACAGCTGGATGGAGACGTGGATCATGTTGACTTGCTGAAATGCTTCCCAACTGTGTGCTGCTGTCTGTGAGCTAGACACTCACTCTGCACCAGGGCCTGTGGAAGTTAGACACACTACCTGCACCAGGGCCTGTGAAGCTAGACACACTCTACCTGCATCAGGGCCTGTGTGAAGACACACTACCTGCACCAGGGCCTGTGAAGCCAGCACTCTACCTGCACCAGGTGAACGGCTCTTCAGCAGCATCGGAGACCTGCCTTCAGCCCCAGAAGAGAGCGAGACTGACATCTGTCCATTTGAAAATCAACTTCTTTTGAAGATGAACAATACATTTTCACTTTAAAGTGATGATTCTGGTTGTTACTTTTGGGTTCTGCTTTTTTCTGTGTTAATCGTGTTTTTATATTTTTGTATTTCATAGTATTCATATATTGCTAAGTTCATCCGAGCTCATACTCCTTGTTCATGGCGGCCACAGCACCCAAACAAATAAACTTCATAATTCTCAAAATTCTGACCCTTTGTTTTTTATTAACAGCATTTACTTTTACTTTTACTTTCAATACTTAAGTACATTTAATATCAGAAAATTACTTTTGATACTTAAGTACAAAAAAAATCAGATACTTTAATACTTTTACTCAAGTAGTATTCTCATAGGTGACTTTTACTTTTACTTGAGTAATTTTCAGTCAATATCTTTACTTTCTATGACTTTTGGGTACTTTATACACCACTGCATGACACCCAACAAATTTAAGACCAAGCCAATCTGAATTTAAGACAATTTAAGACTTTTTAAGGCCTTATTTTTTGGAAAAGCAATTTAAGACTTTTAAGGACCCGACACCCTGCTTAAGACAGTAAAATGTTTAATTTTAGTGTAATCTGAGCTAAATCTTTAGAAACAATCTAAAGATACAAATCAATTCATTGTTTACTTAATATGCTCGTATATGATTTGTAGACATCTTATTATGAAAAACGGATGTTGGTACACGTGGTTCATTCCGCTAACTTTATCAAACCTCTCGCGCTCCCGATCGGATGCGTTTACCGTGAACATCAGTATATAGGGCTCAGAAATGTAAGTGTCGGCTGAGTTGACCGCAGTCTCCACGTGCAGACCCCGTACCACGCGGCCTGGAGACCCGGAACAACGAAGAAGAAGCACCCACCTGATGCGTGTCGCTCGTGTTCTCTGAGCGGAGACACGGTGTCCTCATAAGCTGCCGTCAATGTGTCCAACAGCCCAGAAGATCTTCTTCAACGGCCGCGTGGACTCGCTGCTTCACCAACAGCCTCATCTTTCTCCCTGGAGACGGGAGACCGACACCGGAGGCTCGGACTCCATCTTTGAACGACGCATGCGCAGTTGGATGTAGTATGCGCCCATGGGAAACGCCTCGCTGTCGTCACGGAGAGCCGATTGGCTCTTAGATTTGACCACAAACGCCACGATATATACACGATAAGCTGATATGTTGTCATGGTAACGGGATGTATTCAAGCCCAAATGTCTCCCACTCTCAAGCTCTTAATAATAATAATAATAATGATTATTTTTATCGCACTCTTCCTTCAAAGAATCTCTAGAGTGCCATACCTATAGTAAAAACAAATAAAAACCCGATTAAATCATAGTTAAAGCAACCCATAGAAATAAAAATTGAGAATGTAATAGCTGACAACAACGCTACCTGCAAACCCATGAGGGTGAAAAGCAGACAACGGGGTGTGTAAGACTTTTTACTCACCACATCTACGTTGTTTGAAGCCTCAAAGCTTTTAGAACCACAACTACAGTCATTTTATTGTTCTGACCACAAATCTTAAATAATGATAATAAACAGTTTAAGAACAAAGGTCCTCCGCTTCTGACTCAGCCCTATAATGATCGGGGATAATGTAAATATACATTGTCATTATATATAATATGGTTAAAGTCATTCATGAACCAACTTTTTGTTGCCTGAACAGTCCTCATGGACTTCTCCCTGAATCTGTTCTGTCTCTACCTGTTTGTCACGATACTCATATTATAACTTCTATACATATTACATACCTGCCACTAAATATTCATGATGCACCATACCAGAATTCAATAATACAATACCATGAAAAACAATATGGTACCATAAATACGAGACTGGCTTTTCGAGGCCCCCCCTAACCGCAGCTTACGCAGGGTTGTGGATTGATCGCTCGATCCCTTTCTCCCCATTGGTTGCAGTGAAGTCGGCGTCCTTGGGCAGTACTATGAACCCCAGGCACTGAACCCCAGTTGCTTCCTCGGCGCTTTGCTTCCAGGCGGCCACCCGCAGCCCTGCTCCTTAATAACTAAGGATGGGTTAAATGCAGAGAACTAATTTCCCCTTGGGGATTAATAAAAGTGTATATTCTATTTTTTATCTATAATAGTAATAAATAAAACATCTGTATGGTTCACTTTTTACCAACTTTTTCAACACTTAACAAATGCTGTCCAGTAATATTAGTATTAATACAGCCAGATATATGAATGAAAACTACATGGAGCCATCATAGCATTGATGATCACTATGAGACGGTCGTTTAGTCTGACTCGGACCAGATGATACAGTTCATCAGGATGAGCAGCTGAGAGTTACACAGCAACTTTTTAAAGACTGAACTTAAACATTTCACTCTGGTATCTTTTTATTCTTTAAGCTGTGTCGGCCCCAAGTTACAAGCATCGGTCTCTCGCTGGGCGCTGCGAAAAGCGCAGACAGCCCGGACATCGGAGCAGCGCTGCGCGCCTGATCGCTTCTCTTAATGAAGTATCGAGCCAAAAATTAGCGCTAAATCACATCGTTGAACGTGATGTGGCAGTTTGTTAGCATCGCCACACTGCAAGTAGCACGGCAGCAGATGTAGCGGCTAACATTCAAGCTAACTGAACTCCCCAACGCTGAATATCTGAACGCTGATTGGCCGAGACGCGACACTGCCCATCAAAGATGTTTTATTGCGAAGATACCACCACTTCTTTTCTCCTGCTGCCTCACTGGGTAATCTGGACCCGCAGCGGCCAGGTGACCGCCTCAAAACAAAAATCTTCGGATCTCCACGATTCACGTGGATGACCTATTTTGAGTTCAAAACGGTGAATTTCACCGAAAGGTGACAAGTTTGCAGGTATGAAATTAACTCAAGGTAAAAAATGCCTTCCTGAATAAAAAGGCTTTTAGGCCAGTCTTAAAAGAGTTCAGTGTCTGAGTTGCCCTCAGGTGGTCAGAGACCGCTCAAGCGCATACCGCTTGGCAAAGGCCCCCGATCGCCCATGGTGAACAGGCACCAGTGAGCCTTTGAGGGTTCAGTTTATTTATTGTTGAGCCCGAAATGTCGTCTTTCAACCGTTGTGGCTACGCATCGGAGGTGCCGCCCGTTCCACGGCAATGTGGGCTGCGTGAACACGACTGGACTGGAGAGACTTTCTGGGAAAGCCTGAACTGGCCGAGGAAGACTGACATTCATTCATCCCACGCTGGACGAACGGGCGCATCTCATTTCTGCAAACACAACCAAGCTGATCAAGCGGACAGCCATATCTGTGACAATCCGATGGTTAATGTCATAAAGCAAAAACAGAGTAGCCCCACGCCCCTGTCATCCTGTATCCCTGTCTTCAGTGTCACCCAGTGTCCTATAGCACATCCTCCCTCTGGCATCCGCCTCCTCTCACCCAGTCCTCTCCCAGAGCTCCATAGAGACTGTGGCTGTCCCACGGCCACTTAAACTTAAAGTAATCTATCAAAAGAAAAAGCAGAAGAGGAATTAGTACGCACACACAACCTTATACAAGTTAACACCATTATTTATTTCCAGCAGTGCAACAAAATAGGTCTATTAAAATGGTGGTCTCCTAAATATTAGATCTCTCGTCATCTAAAGCTGTGTTACTAAATGATTTAATATCGAGATAATCCACATTGATTTGTTGTCTAATCTAACTGAAACCTGGCTGAACCATGAAGAATATGTCTGCCTCAAATGAACTCGACTCCTCCAAGTCAGTATTAATAATACTCACATTCCTCCCGGCGAGGCACCGGTCGGAGGTCGAGGAGGTGGAGCAGAGCCATCTTTGAATCGAGCCCATTAAATCGAGCCTGATAATTAATCCCAAACCTAAATTACACTACACCTCATTTTGAAAGCCTTGTTCTTAGTCTTTTCATCATCCAACCTGGAAAACACTACTAGCCAATTATATTGTGTGATGATTCTGTACGGCGCCACCAGGTCCATATTCTGGGTTCTGGAGTTTATATCTGAATTCTCAGAATTATATCAAGTCAAGTTGGTTCTTAAAACTGATAAAGTTATTATTGTAGGAGATTTTTAATATCCATGGATGTGTTGATAATGATTGCTCTTAGGTTTCTGCATTCATCTCATTGTTGACTCGACTTGGCTTTTGGCTTTTGCCCAGAGTACAGAAACCCACTACACAGCTTTGGCCACACGCTGAGTCTTGTTCTTACTTATGGCGCTGACATTAGCATCCGAAGGTCTTCCCACAGAAATCCTCTTCGTCAGACCACAACCCTCATAATCTTTGAATGAATTATACTCACCGGAGTGTGTAACTCCGTTCATAGTCAGAAAGCTTTCTACACCAGATGTCTAACTGACAGTGCCTGTAGCAATTTGTGTTAGCTTATTCCTTCTGCATTTGATTCGATACCACGCTCAATATAACAGAGGACTCCTGGTCCTAACTTTAGTCCATCCCAGATTGGATCATCTTGTTGATAGTGCCACAGGCTCTTTGAGAATGACACTGGACTCAAGTAGCCTCCTCTGGAAGAAGGAAGACAGTGAGGAAGAGGTTTGCTCCTGGTAAAACCCTCAGACCCGCCGCAGAAACTAAAAGCAGCACGTCACTTAAAGCTTGTTATTAAGCATGCTTCAACTAATCTGGAAGAATCCCGCTTAGTTTAGCGCAGATAGTCTTAAAAGAAAGCGTATACAAGAAGGCCCTCTGTAATGCCAGAGCAGCCTATTACTCATGAAAAATAGAAAAATATAGACACAAGCGCAGGTTTCTCTTCAGCACTCTACCCAGGCTGACAGAGAGTCTACAGCCTGTGGAGCCGAGTATCTCATAGACCTCAGTGGTAATGATCACGAACTTCTTTAATGAAAAGATTTTTAACTGGTTAGGACAAGATTAATAAATTCTTTCCCTTAACCAGTGCCACCGGTCACTCAAGTGGAATGTATTTTGGAAACCGCTTGTATGCCCTGGTGTATATTTGGAGGGGCTTTTCTCCCATCAACCGTGACCAATTATCTTCAACGGTTTCTACTTCAACACGTCACCTGTCTCTTGGACCCCATCCCGACGAAGGGCTGTTTAAAGACGTTTTGCTCTTAAATTTGGCGTTTCCTCTATTAGATATTATCAATGTGTCTCTGCTAACAGGCCACGCGTACCACACCCTTCAAAGTGGCTGTTATTAAACCTCTCCTGAAGAAGCTTCCACTCTGGATCCAGAGGCTAACTACAGACCCATCTCTAACCTCCCTTCCTCTCCAAGATCCTTGAGAAAGTAATTCGAAAATCAGTTGTCTGACTTTCTACATCATAATAGTTTATTTGAGAAATTTCAATCCAGATTTAGAAAACACCACAGCACCGAGAACAGCACTGGTGAAAATTACAAAATGACCTCTTAATGGCAGCAGATAAAGGACTCTCTGTCCTGGTCTTGTTAGACCTTAGTGGCGTTCGACAATTACTGACCAAGGACATCCTATGATAGGCAGAGACTGGGAGCAGTCGACAGGCATTTCAGGCACGGCACTAAGTTGCTTAAATCTTATTTATCAGATTGATCACAATGAATTTGTATTTATGTAAACCATGATGCCATACTCGATATCACCTGCCAACGTTGAGTCACGGAGGTTCCATTGCCAAGGTTCTGTGCTTGGACCAACTTTATTACCTTATACATGCTTCTCCTTTGGGCAATATTATCAGAAACACTCCATAAACTTTCATATTGTTATGCAGATGATACTCAACTATATCTATCGAAAGAAAACCAGAGGAGAGCAACCAACTCGGTAAACTAAGCATGTCTTAAAGACATAAAAACATGGATGACCTGCAACTTCTCTGATGTTAAACTCCAGACAAAACCAAGTAATTTTACTCGGCCCTGAGCACCTCAGAGATCAATTATCTGGTGATGTGGATTCTGTGAGACGCATTGCCCCGGCATCCAACACCACTGTAAAAAAATCTTGGCGGTGATTATCTTTGATCGGGACTCTGTCCTTTAACTCCCACGTAAGCAAATCTCAAGGACTGCATTCTTTCATCTCGTAATATTTCAAAAATCAGAGGCACATCTTGTCTCAAAAAGATGCAGAAAAAATTGGTTCACAGCATGTCACATTACTTGAGACTGGATTACTGCAACTCCCTGTGTTAAGTGAGGCTGCTCTAATAAGTCTCTATAGTCAACTCCTTTTCAGGGTTTATCTCA